>NW_027225567.1:1577500-1715000 GCF_038994185.2 Dermacentor albipictus | reverse complement strand
GTTTATTGTGCTGTGGGGTCATGCGCTTCTGTTTATTGCGCTGTTTTAACAGCGGAGCTGTTGTAAGCCACCCGCCCTGGTTGCTCAGTGGCTATCGTGTTGGGCTGCTGAGCACGAGGTCGCGGGATCGAATCCCGGCCACCGGCGGCCGCATTTCGATGGAAGCGAAAACACCCGTGTGCTTAGATTTAGGTGCACCTTAAAGAACCCCAGGTGGCCTAAATTTCCGGAGTCCTCCACTACGGCGCGCCTCATAATCAGAAAGTGGTTTTGGCACGTAAAAGCCCATAATTTTTTTGTTCTAAGCCGAGCCTTCCGGTGTCACGCAGGGGCAGAGCGCGTGCCGGTGGAGGGGAAGCAGAGGGATATAGGAGCCGGGGCTTCGCCAGCGCGCGCCCTTTCGTCCCATGGATTCCGCTCAGCGCGAGTGGCAGCTGCAGCTCGCAGGAGAGCGGCAGCGCCGACGTCGCGCAAATCCCGAGCGTCGAGAGCGAGAAGCGCAAGCCAGCGGAGGGAAGCCGCTACCGCCGAGGATCGAGAACGGGAAGCGCAGGCCAAGCGCCGCTGGAGGCAAGCCAACCCCCAACTTCGAGAGTAGGAGGCCAAGCAGACACGTCGACGCAGAGAGATTCCTCCCACGGAGGGTGCCGATATAGGGTTCAATAGAGAATTACTCCACCGTGAATGCGACCGTGAGTAAACGCATTAAAGGGACTGACAACCGATTTTTAGGGACCTAGTTTTTTATGGCGCAAAGCAGTGCTCACCCTCGGTAATGTTTACATCCATAGCGGTTGCCTCCAAATTTTTCGATCTGAGCAGCCTCTGAAAAAGTAAGAGTCCCTCCTCCAGCACCGCTGAGAAGTAAGAGCGATGTCGATAGCCCGCCTCTCAAATTGTGAAAGCCTCCCATCGTTCTGCTTTCACGGAAGTGAGTTTAACTGTGATTAGCCGCCTATATTTTGGCCTTTTCGAGCACTTTTGAAAATAGAATGCTGGTGCGATAAGTTCACGTTGCTGTAAAGACATTTCTTACCCTCGTACCACGTTTTTCCCCAAGTACAAGTCTACGTCATGGCTAGCTGGCCCCTGTTGTCGTTGTTCTGTCGATAGACGAGCCAAGCCAACCCATCGAAACCGAAGGCGACAGCTGCGCCACTTTTCTGCTCACTACAAGCGAAGGCTTACCTACACATTGTAAGCCAGGTAAAACTTTAAAACTGTCACCTTTACGACGCGGACCGCACGAACAACTAATATTCCATATTACAGAGACGTTACACCATATAAGTGATGCAGGCCACCAAATAACCTTCCAGTGGCTTCCAGGTCACTGCGGGATTATCGGCAATGAACGGGCGGATCACGCTGCCCGCTCAGCCCATACTGAGGAGCATCATCATCATCAGCCTGGTTACGCCCACTGCAGGGCAAAGGCCTCTCCCATATTTCTCCAACAACCGCGGTCATGTACTAATTGTGGCCATGCCGTCCCTGCAAGCTTCTTAATCTCATCCGCCCACCTAACTTTCTGCCGTCCCCTGCTACGCTTCCCTTCCCTTGGGATCCAGTCCGTAACCCTTAATGACCATCGGTTATCTTCCCTCCTCATTACATGTCCTGCCCATGCCCATTTCTTTTTCTTGATTTCAACTAAGATGTCATTAACTCGCGTTTGTTCCCTCACCCAATCTGCTCTTTTCTTATCCCTTAACGTTACACCTATCATTCTTCTTTCCATAGCTCGTTGCGTCGCCCTCAATTCGAGTAGAACCCTTTTCGTAAGCCTCCAGGTTTCTGCCCCGTAGGTGAGTACTGGTAAGACACAGCTATTATAGAATTTTCTCTTGAGGGATAATGGCAAGCTCCTGTTCATGATCTGAGAATGCCTGCCAAACGCACTCCAGCCCATTCTTATTCTTCTGATTATTTCCGTCTCATGATCCGGATCCGCCGTCACTACCTGCCCTAAGTAGATGTATTCCCTTACCACTTCCGGTGCCTCGCTACCAATTGTAAATTGCTGTTCTCTTCCGAGACTGTTAAACATTGCTTTAGTTTTCTGCAGATTAATTTTTAGACCCACTCTTCTGCTTTGCCTCTCCAGGTCATTGAGCATGCATTGCAATTGGTCCCCTGAGTTACTAAGCAAGGCAATACCATCAGCGAATCGCAAGTTACTAAGGCATTCTCCATTAACTTTTATCCCCAATTCTTCCCAATCCAGGTCTCTGAATACCTCCTGTAAACACGCTGTGAATAGCATTGGAGAGATCGTATCTCCCTGCCTGACGCCTTTCTTTATTGGGATTTTGTTGCATTCTTTATGGAGGACTATGGTGGCTGTGGAGCCGCTATAGATATCTTTCAGTATTTTTACATACGCCTCATCTACACCCTGGTTCCGTAATGCCTCCATGACTGCTGAGGTTTCGACAGAATCAAACGCTTTCTCGTAATCAATGAAAGCTATATATAAGGGTTGGTTATATTCCGCAGATTTCTCTATCACCTGATTGATAGTGTGAATATGATCTATTGTTGAGTAGCTTTTACGGAATCCTGCCTGGTCCTTTGCTTGACAGAAGTCTAAGGTGTTCCTGATTCTATTTGCGATTACCTTAGTAAATAGTTTGTAGGCAACGGACAGTAAGCTGATCGGTCTATAATTTTTCAAGTCTTTGGTGTCCCCTTTCTTATGGATAAGGATTATGTTAGCGTTTTTCCAAGATTCCGGTACGCTCGACGTCATGAGGCATTGCGTATACAGGGTGGCCAGTTTCTCTAGAACGATCTGCCCACCATCCTTCAACAAATCTGCTGTTACCTGATCCTCCCCAGCTGCCTTGCCCCTTTGCATATCTCCCAAGGCTTTCTTTACTTCTTCCGGCGTTACCTGTGGGATTTCGAATTCCTCTAGACAATTTTCTCTTCCATTATCGTCGTGGGTGCCACTGGTACTGTATAAATCTCTATAGAACTCCTCAGCCACTTGAACTATCTCATCCATATTAGTAATGATATTGCCGGCTTTGTCTCTTAACGCATACATCTGATTCTTGCCAATTCCTAGTTTTTTCTTCACTGCTTTTAGGCTTCCTCCGTTCCTGAGAACATGCTCAATTTTATCCATATTATACTTCCTTATGTCAGCTGTCTTACGCTTGTTGATTAACTTCGAAAGTTCTGCCAGTTCTATTCTAGCTGTAGGGTTAGAGGCTTTCATACCTTGGCGTTTCTTTATCAGATCTTTGGTCTCCTGCGATAGCTTACTGGTTTCCTGTCTAACGGAGTTCCCACCGACTTCCATTGCACACTCCTTAATGATGCCCACAAGATTGTCGTTCATTGCTTCAACACTAAGGTCCTCTTCCCGAGTTAAAGCCGAATACCTGTTCTGTAGCTTGATCTGGAATTCCTCTATTTTCCCTCTTACCGCTAACTCATTGATCGGCTTCTTATGTACCAGTTTCTTCCTTTCCCTCCTCAGGTCTAGGCTAATTCGAGTTCTTACCATCCTGTGGTCACTGCAGCGCACCTTGCCGAGCACGTCCACATCTTGTATGATACCAGGGTTAGCGCAGAGTATGAAGTCTATTTCATTTCTAGTCTCGCCGTTCGGGCTCCTCCACGTCCACTTTCGGCTATCCCGCTTGTGGAAGAAGGTATTCATTATCCTCATATTATTCTGTTCCGCAAACTCTACTAATAAATCTCCCCTGATATTCCTAGTGCCTACATATTCCCCTACTGCCCTGTCTCCAGCCTGCTTCTTGCCTACCTTGGCATTAAAGTCGCCCATTAGTATGGTGTATTTAGTTTTCACTCTACCCATCGCCAATTCCACGTCTTCATAGAAGCTTTCGACTTCCTGATCATCATGAGTGGATGTAGGGGCGTAGACTTGTACAATCTTCATTTTGTACCTCTTCTTAAGTTTCACAACAAGGCCTGCCACCCTCTCGTTAATGCTGTAGAATTCCTGTATGCAGGTCGAGGCATCTCTCCTTTGTGCCTCTCTCACTTTCTGTATGTTACCAGCTATATTCTTATTAATCAGGAATCCGACGCCTAGTTCTCTTCTCTCCGCTTAGCCCCGGTAGCACAGGAGATGCCCGCTTTTTAGCACTGTATACGCTTCTTTTGGCCTCCTAACTTCACTGAGCCCTATTATATCCCATTTACCGCCCTCTAATTCCTCCAATAGCACTGCTAGACTCGCCTCACTAGATAACGTTCTAGCGTTAAACGTTGCCAGGTTCATATTCCAATGGCGGCCTGTCCGGAGCGCCACGTCCCAATTCCTCTTTCTAGGACTGACGCGGCACGGAAGCTCCGCCTACTTGCTCGGCAGTGCACTGCGTCGCAATGGAACGAGCCACATTTAAAAAATACGCGACTGTACTCACTCGATCCCACACTAAGTCTTCGAGCACCATCACAGCTTCGCCGTAGAGACGCCATGCTTTTATATCGACTTTGATTGGGCGTCGCCTTTACCAAAGCCTATGCATTCCGCATAGGGATGACCGACACCCAAACCGGTAACCACTGCGGCCATGAAGAATCAATTGGCCATATCTTGTGCGCCTACCCGCGCTGCTGTCCTCAGAGGCATGACTTCGCCACGAACTTGACCAACTGGACGACCAACCGCTATCCGAAAAAAGAATTCTACAACATCGAAAGGACCTGCCGTCACAGAAGATGGCTGTGCAAGTGCTATTGCGCTTTTTGCGATCTACCGGCCTGTGTGAACGACTTTAACTGGAACGCCTTTTGTGTGTGTGTCTCCATGTGTGCGCGTTCCGTTTCCCCCCTTTTTTAGCGTTGTCCCCTCTGTCATCTTTCTAACCCCTATCCCCCATCCCCAGTGTAGGGTAGCAAACCGGAGACTCATATCTGGTTAACCTCCCTGCCTTTCCTCTTCATTCTCTCTCTCTCTCTTATACCAAGCCTTGTTTTCTAATTGTGCCATTATTTTTAAATGCTGCCTATATTTTGTTTTGTTCTTCCGCACTTGTTCAAATAAGTTTTACGTTCTCATTATTCATTTTATTAATTTGCTTTTAATTTTCTTATTTTTCTTGATGCATCGCTCACTTAATACCTTGAACAGGCCTGTAAGGTATGTTCAAGAAATAAAATAAACTGACGTACAATTGAGAAGAAATTTCTTAAAGAACAAGCATGCGTTATTGCGCAGAATCAATAAAAAAAAGAAAAAGGGAGGAACGTGTTTGCCCCAAGGTTCGCAGATCAGAAAGTTCGACTCCAGTGTAAAGGATACGCATATCATTGAACGACTTTCGTTTACCACATCTTGCCTACTACAACAGAACTCAGTCAAGTTTATGTGCGTGCTAGTAAACGACGCTACAATACACTACATCTTTGCTCACACCGACTGAAGTTCGCCCACGCTAAGGAACAAATGCAATCTCCATCAAAAATCATGGCTTAACGAAAAAGCTGTGCCTAAATTCTGTCAACGTGGTTTAGACAAGTCTATGTCACGGAATCAGCGCGTGCCTGAGGAGACATCAATTGACGAGTTTAACTTGTCAAAGGAACGCGGAGACTATAAACACATACATTAGTACAGGACGTCGAAAAACTTTTGACAACGCGGATTTTCTTAGCACGCACAAAAAAGCACACACACGCAAACAAAATGTTAAGGAATATTAGGGGTGAAATAAAACTCAAGGGAGCGGAGACGTTTCAGAGGAAAGAAAAACACTAAGCTAATAAAACTTGTTGCCGCATTGCGAAAACAAGACGGAGGGCAGTACACAGAGATGCGGAGGCATGCAGGGGACTCCGTCGCTTTGCCTAAACGTGCAGGAGCGTTTGAAAAAAAAAAGCTATATCTTATTCCTTCAAAAGTGTAACAAGACCTGGCGCTGCCCTGTGACTCAAGTTGCTGCGTGAAATGATTTGTTAAGCCGCTCGTGCGCGGCGAGCGTAAACAGATTAGCCTTTTTAGGCGGGCATAAATCGCACGCCGGTCCGGCGAAAGTGAAATTAAATGGTCACTGCGTTCCTTTCGCAACCGCCCGCTCCTTCGACGGAGAAGTGCGGCCGTTCGGAGAACAAGGCGCGGACACAACACGGTTACCATGCCTATCACCGCAAAGACGGCTACAACGACACCGGCAGCAGCGGCAGCAGCAGCAGCAGGGGCATGCGTCAAGCAACCGCAAACAGCCGGCGGCAAGAAAAAAAAAATGAACAAAGAAAAAAAGAAAGCATGCGTATGAAATGAAAGTAAAAAAAAAAATTCAGGAAAACATGGTTTTGCGGAGATGCGGATTGAAGGCCGGAAGGAAGATGCACCGGCACGAACAAGAAGAATGCGCGCGCATTACTTTGCCGCGAGCGGAAAGAGCGCGCAGACAGTTGCTTCGGAAGAAAACGAAGCTGTGGTTAAAAGGAGTACGAGGAGAGGGAAATTGTTTCGCGTGGCGCTGGGGAAGGGGGTTGCGAATGTTGCGTTGTCTCACGCCCCCAATTCTCGGGCTTCCGTAAATACCCGCGGATGGAGCTCCCGGCTTGCGCGCCCAACGACGCTCCGCTTAAGCAATCGGTGCACATTTCCTTTATTCTGTATTCCCCTTTCCTCTAGCTCTTTCATCGGGGAAAGCGGCACTCTCCTTTTCGGCTTCGTCGTCTCGGCACTAGTGTTGCGTTGCTCGCTCAGAACGGACACCGTCGCTTTTTTGTCGAGGAGGGATGGAGGCGGTGAAAATTGAAATTTCCTCGGAGGATTTCTGAGCCAGTAAAAAAGACAAGGGTGGTCGACGTGTTTGTTATTTCTTTTTTTCTCTCATCACCGCGCAGCCTCGGATGGGTGTGGGAGGCTATGCTTATAAACGATATTTGTTGCTCGCGCCTGCGCTCTATACGCTGATTATGGAAACTCGCGGAGGCCTCGGGAAATTACGTCTGGAAACGGGGCGGCAGGCGGATTGCTTTCGCTGGGGGTGCGTACGTATATGCGAATATATAGAAAACAAATACGAAACAATATTGGCAGAGATGGAGGAGGGGCATTGCAATAAGGCCCAATCGGGAGAGGGAGAAAAAGCAGTAAAAATTATGGGGTTTGACGTACCAGAACCACGATCTGATTATGAGGCACGCCGTAGTGGAGCAGTCCGGAATAATTTTGACCACCTGGGGTTCTTTAACGGGCACCTAAATAAAAAAGAAGTAAGTATACAATGGTGAAACAAATAAAATAGAAAAGAAAGTAGACTGGCGATAATATTAATTAAAAGTTGAATGCCACCAAGTCGGTGGCAGTAAGGTATAGCGTAATAATTAAGATTTTATTATGCTCCTTTAAAGGAGTGACACCAAGCATGCGCTTTTAGTATAATGATGAGTTTGGAATGAAGACGGCTCGGCAAAGAGTGAGTGCTAGTAAGTTGGACACACAAGCATACATATCCCTATACATATTCCTTTTTTACCAAAATCAACATTAACGCCCTTGAAAGGATACAGAGAAGGGCCATACGCTTTATTTTTTCCAAATATGGCCGAGAACAGTCTATAACTGAATTACTACGGACAAGTGGTATTCACACCCTTCAAACGAGGCCAAAAATAATATGCCTGAAGTTCCTTTACTTCTTGATAAACCGTAAATTTTCTTTAGATCCTAGTCCATACATAACTCTTTCTGCATCCAGGAAAACCCGTCATTCCCACCCCCTCGCTCTCTCCCCTTACGTTGCCAGGACAAACCTCTTTGAATTTTCATTCTTTCCTTGAACTATAGAAGAATGGAACCTCATCCCTTTCCATCATCTGAACTCCCCTGAATCAATTCAAACTCATATTATTAGTATTTCCTAACTAACATTGCTGTTTCGTGCTATATTGTTTCATTTCTTGAATTTCATATTTTTGCAATTCTGCCTTTTGTACGCGTATTTTTTTATTTGTTACCCTGCCCCCTCCTGCTTGGGCCACGCGGCCTGCAGTATGATGTAAAAAAACTAAAATAAGATATTCCTATACGTTCTCAAGTTCTACGCTCACAAGTCGCGGCAGCGTAGTGGCTATGGCATTGCGCTGCTGAGAAGCCTGTCGCGGGTTTGACTGCCGGTCGCGGCAACCGTCATTATATACCGCACAACATCGTGAAACCATGGAACATGCCACCGTAATATCACGGACAGCGACCCTCTTTCTGGATCCGTGAGTGTATATAACACATGCGCTAGCTATAGCTCAGACGCAGCGTGTCTGTGGTCCCCTCTTGTCCTTTTCTGCATCTTCACGCAAGCTCAATTGAGGCAGCATGTTCCTGGTATACAAAAAAAAATAGAGAGGTGAAGCGTCCACCGAGCGCTGAGAAGGAACGGTAAACCAAACTAGGCAGAGAGCATCGATGTAGCTCGCTCATCACGACGCCACCCATGCCGAGAGGGCCTCGCCATGTCTGGCCTTGTTCAGAAAGGTAAAAGAAAAGCTCGCACGACGCGCATGCGCCTTCCAATCCTCGATGATGTGCACTCCTGTGCAAGTCTTCCCTTCCAACTCGACTTCAGCGTGACGCACAGGCAGCGGTGACCCGAAGAGAGGACACAGTCTTGAGAGCAGAACAAAAAGCGCGAGGGAAGCAAGGAGCGAAGGGGGAAGCGTGATGGGCCGCTAATATTTTATTCATTTATTTATTTATTTATTTATTTATTTATTTATTTATTTATTTATTTATTTATTTATTTATTTATTTATTTGACAAAACTTCCGACTCCGATTGGAGTCCAAGCAGGAGTGGGCACATGAACATAATCAAAACAAAAGTACAAAAACAAAGGGAAAGAACAAAATATCATGCATTTACACTTTTAAAACAGGCAAAAAAAAATCCACTACATGCTTAGAGTCAACAACACTTTTTGGTAGCCTATTCCAATGGGAAACAGTATTAGGAAATAAAGAATATTTAAATGAATAGGGACAGAACCGGTGTTCTTGTAAAGGTTTTTGTGGTTATGGCGCGTTCACCCTGACACATTCGGCGTCTTGAACGGCACGTTACCCAGTTCGGCAGCGGCGAGATCCGCCGGAATAGCTCCTTCCACGCCGATCGCTCCCGGACCGATTTTTGCGGCAGCTGCCGCCGGATTCCCTCACCGCGGACCAATCGGAGCGCGACTCGGAAATCCGAAAGACGGCGGCCTAGCCCGACGCTCTCGTCATACCGCAGTCTTCGAACGCGTCGCGACATCGGAAATGCTTATCGAATTGGTGCGTAACCGACCCGTCCTCTTCGATAAGTAGCACGCGAAGCCCAAGTACTAAGAGACCTGACAAGGTGGCGTGACCAAGCTACTCGCGCTCTTGCAAAGTAGGACGAACCCACCAACGCCGCTGGCGTCGTCTCTTCGGCGAATGCTTCTGCGCATCACGCATAGCCAGATAGGTGCTTGCCAGCAGGCCTAGAAATGCTGCCTCTTCTTGCTTAGGGTTTATTATAGTCGTTGCAAGCAGTGATGAAGCGGCCAAAATAAAAAAAAAGGACGAGAACTCTACCCGAGAGGAGATACCGGCGCAGTTTCTATAGGGTGTACTAGAAAGGGTGAGTGCATGGAGAGTGGGTCCATGGCGGGCTCTCCAGTGAGGTTTTTTTCATTATTAAAAAATTAGTGGCGCCATCGTCACCTTCACCTGAATGAGCGGCTCCGCACGCCGGCCGTACGCAGTCGCGTCGGAGACCCTACCGCAGCTGCATGGAGCTTTGACAGGCCCTGCTGCACTCTGCTGACAGGCTCTGCACTCACTCTGCTGCATCTATTTGTGATACTCGGTGGCAGAAGCAGTGGTCTTCCCCGCCGACCTGCAGTCAATAAAATGGAGAAAGAGCGACGGAAACAATGATAACGACACGAAAACGATGGTGCGTCGAGCAGACAAGAGCCACTCAGCCCGTGCCCTCGCCTCAGCCAATGGACGCTGCTAAAACAGGAGAAGCTTCAGGCGAAGGCGAGGCAGTGCTGCCACAATTTCAGCGTTTTTTGCAACATCCTCGGCACTTGCCAAACCATCCGCTGGACGAGACGTTCATTTGAGGGATCGCCAGCCGTTTGGGCGCAGGCGGCGCGAGTAAAGCGGGCGTGAGAGAGAAAATCTGAGGCTTTTGCTCCTTTAATACATGACTCTGCCAGGCACTACCGAGGAGGTTTCTTAGCGCGCTTTGTATTCGTTTGTCCCCAGACATGCCGGCATTGCGGAGTGCGGTCGAGTTTGTTTACGCTCAGCCGCTGGCTGCCCGCGCGGTGAGGCAGTGAGCGCAGACGCCGCTTGGTCAGCGCTGTGTCTGAAGTGGCGATGTTCTGACAGGTGTTGTATAAGTCGCGGGTCGCTCTTTTCGTCGCCATGACAGATTGGATTTTTACAAGCACTGATCCAGGAGGGCACATGTAACCAGCAAACGGAGGCCTCAGGAGAGCACCTGAAGTTATCATAAAGTAGGCGGCGCATTGTCCAGGGCAACCAAGAGGTAGCGGGGTGATCAAAGCTGGAAGCAAGGCGGCCCGTGGGTTGGGGCCTCGGAGGCCAAAGCGTGCCAGGGGGTGTTTGCATAAAAAATTGGCTGTCACAGGCCTCGGCGAGCTACAACCCACGGACCAGTTCGGGTTCTAGCTTTGGTGTCCCCGTTGCCGCGTTGATGTCCTCGAGGCGCCGCCAATAATGCGAAATAATGGCACGGCGTTACAATAAGTAAAAAACACGATTGAATAAATATTACGTCCAGCCGCCAACTTGTGCCGCTAAGTTCAGCACTACTGCTCCCCGCGACTTTTTTCCATATATGCGGCTCGGGCTCTACTACGGTCGTTACTGCTCCCACGGAAACATCTGTGATGTTATTTACAAGGTACATCGCCGTAAGGCACGAGAAAGCTATGATCCGCCACAACTGACTTAGCACGAGCGCCTCAGGGGCGAGACACTCTGTCCGACCCAGCGGTAGGCAAATCGGGCGTCAGTGCCCGCTGCTTCACCTATTTTACCGCGCAGAAAATATTTGCAAAAGAAACCTCCAACGCAAAGATCTGTCGCCGTCAACTTAGCGTGAACGATCGTTTTCAGCACTGAGGTGGCCGAGCGTATAACGGTGGTGCTCGAGCGTTGTGTGGCACCGTCGATTGATTGCTTTCCACCAGTGCTCACCGCGCGCGCAAGCTGTAGAATGCGTGCTGTGGCACAGGCACGCATAAGTTGTGTTGCCAGCGCTCGATATGGTTTCCCACAAGATAGCTTCGCGCTGCTTTTCGATTCTTGTGATATGTTGCAATCAAAAATTCCCAAGACAGTGTTAAGAGAACGGTTAAAAAAAATAACATACGAGAAGGTAGGCACAGCAGCTTGTGAACCCGCTCCTATAATACCTCTACCCAGGTCTGTTTGTAAATGTGTGTATGTTTTCTTGCGTTTGTCATATTTCTTTATTTCCCACATTTCTTTATATTTGAGTTTTTCTTAGTTTTCGCGTTTGTGTCCTTTTATTTTATATTACCATTTGTTTTTGCTAGTTTTCTTTCAGCAAGGTCTTTACAAATTTTCATTAACGAATCTCATTGAAAGCCCTAACTCCTGTCCACTGCAGGGCTGGCCTCTTCCATCTCATTAAAACCTTTCTCACTGGTCTACCTTGTCTTATCAATCTGCCTACTCGCTGTGTTTTCTGTCCTTGCATCTTGTGTTGTGGCTTCAATGTGATTAACCAACTTGCTCAAAACAAATTTTGATTGCCTATGAAAACAGAAAGGTTTAGAGATACATTTTCTTAAAAGCGTAATGTGGGTTGCATAGCAACTTTGCCTCTTACCTCTGTTCATGTTTATGCATCAGTACATGTGGCAGCTGAACAGAAGTGCACATGAAAGGCTGCATATTGCAAAACATCTTTCTATGCTCTTGGATTTTTCATGCATTCAGTCTTAGTAAACAGACGGTTTCGCTGCCCATCAGATATGATGGTAAAAGTTTCAACACGAATAACATTGTGCAGTGGGGAGTCATTTCCTGTCTGACGCTTTCATCGTTGCAAATACATTTTTCAGTGAATGGAGCCCAGCCAATCAGTGCACTGAGAGCTTTTGCAACTTTCAACATTTATTACTTCACAAATTTCATTGTCTGAACCTGGCTGTCCATCACTATGCCGATGGCTTGTGAATTAAATAATTGCCTCAATAAAACACATTCAACTTCACTCAGCATTTTTTACTACAAACAATGCTAGCAGAGCTATTCTAGGGTGAATAATTGTGCTTACATTGGTGTTACTTGCCCGGTCAGATAAACAAATACAAAAATGGTGTGGCATGACTGTGATTTGATGTGCAGACTGCGAACGGTGCCTTTCAAGCGTGCCCTCGACTAATGCTATTAATAGTTACCCGAATGAGTATTTTCGGCCTAACTAAGCTAATGATGTTTGATAATTGTTTTTATTCGCAAAAGTTGCCTGGGCGAGGTAACAAAAATAAGCAATGCCACCACATGAACGTGTTTTTGCATGCAAGCTGCCAACAGTGGCTGTTATTTTCGCGTTGATTGCTGCTGTTTCACCAACAGTGACGACACTTGACTGCGCTTTGACGTGCAGGCTGCTAATGGTGCCTTTCAAGCGTGCCCTCGACTACTGCTATATATAGCTACCCAAATTAGTTTTCTGGGCCTAACTAAGCTAACGATGTTTGATAATTGTTCTTATTCGCAAAACTTGCCTGGGCCAGGTAACCAAAATAAGCAATGCCACCACATGAACGTGTTTTTGCATGCAAGCTGCCAACAGTGGCTGTTATTTTCGCGTTGATTGCTGCTGTTTCACCAACAGTGACGACAGCTTGACTGCGCTTTGACGTGCAGGCTGCTAATGGTGCCTTTCAAGCGTGCCCTCGACTACTGCTATTAATAGCTACCCAAATTAGTTTTCTGGGCCTAACTAAGCTAACGATGTTTGATAATTGTTCTTATTCGCAAAACTTGCCTGGGCCAGGTAACCAACATAAGCAATGCCACCACATGAATGTGTTTTTGCATGCAAGCTGCCAACAGTGGCTGTTATTTTCGCGTTGATTGCTGCTGTTTCACCAACAGTGACGACAGCTTGACTGCGCTTTGACGTGCAGGCTGCTAATGGTGCCTTTCAAGCGTGCCCTCGACTACTGCTATTAATAGCTACCCAAATTAGTTTTCTGGGCCTAACTAAGCTAACGATGTTTGATAATTGTTCTTATTCGCAAAACTTGCCTGGGCCAGGTAACCAACATAAGCAATGCCACCACATGAATGTGTTTTTGCATGCAAGCTGCCAACAGTGGCTGTCATTTTCGCGTTGATTGCTGCTGTTTCACCAACAGTGGCGACAGCTTGACTGCGCTTTGATGTGCAGGCTGCTAATGGTGCCTTTCAAGCGTGCCCTCGACTACTGCTATTAATAGCTACCCAAATTAGTTTTCTGGGCCTAACTAAGCTAACGATGTTTGATAATTGTTCTTATTCGCAAAACTTGCCTGGGCCAGGTAACCAAAATAAGCAATGCCACCACATGAACGTGTTTTTGCATGCAAGCTGCCAACAGTGGCTGTTATTTTCGCGTTGATTGCTGCTGTTTCACCAACAGTGACGACAGCTTGACTGCGCTTTGACGTGCAGGCTGCTAATGGTGCCTTTCAAGCGTGCCCTCGACTACTGCTATTAATAGCTACCCAAATTAGTTTTCTGGGCCTAACTAAGCTAACGATGCTTGATAATTGTTCTTATTCGCAAAACTTGCCAAAACGAACCCTCAAATGCATCGCATATGCGTATTCCACAGTTCCTAATAGTATACCGACCGCAGAACGGTATAAAATCGCCTGGATGTCCAGTACAGGGGACATTTCCCTGTATCTCGAAATATTGATTCATTGAAATTAACGTCTAATACGTGAACGCCTAATTAACTAACAACGCGCCGTTTTTAGCCGCGGCTGCTCCCCAAACACTGCTACACTGATTCTGAAACACTGCAACAACGCACGCGTGCTTTCTTTCGTTTTAGCAATTCCGTGAAGAGGAGTGGCACGCCCTCAATATTCGCACACTAAAGCTTCGAAGCTGAGCAACAAAACAGAGAAAAGCCAAGCCGCACTTATGCGCGTTTTTAACGCTCGCCCAAAATGTACGTGTTTTCGGACCTGGGAATCGGGCTCATCGAGTCGACGCACGCGATCTGGAATGTTGCAGTGTACAGAGCGCACAATTCGCGACCATGGCCTGCTACGTGGTCGTTTCCCGAGGGTGCAGCGTGCATCCAACTCAGCTTAACGGCGAGAGGGAGTAAAAAGTGCGGAAAAGAGGAACACTCGAAGCAAACTGCTCGGATGCACGCTTTACACAGAATTCACCTCGTGCACGCCAGTCGCGTGCCAATAAACCATCTCGCAACATGTAAACCACAATAACGCTCTCAAGCAGCCGACGTCCTTGCGCGTGCTTCGTTTCACAGGGAGCTTGGGCTGGAGATTTCAAGGGCAAGCGTGCTTGAAAGTCAAATACGCGCTAATATACAAAGTACGTGATGTACTGACGCATGCAGAGAGGCGTTAGAGAACTATACTTTAGGATAACTTTGACGTCACTAGCCTGGACGCATATCGAGATCGTGAAAGGCGTATACACGAAAACAGGAGTTCCGGTGGTGGCAGACTGCGACGCGCTATGTTGACCCAATCAGAGCTCTGAGCTCTGGGCATGGATAACGCAATTGTTCTATCCAATGCCCGTTTGTTGTCGCACATCGTCAGTGGTCGGAGTGACGCTAGATCCGACCACTTTCTTCGCTGGGATCGACTGGCCATGATCGATGTATGATAGGAAAAGAATAAAATCGAGCGAGAGGAATCGCTACTATATACAGTCCCTGATTTTAAGGACTGATTGCATTCCACTTATTAGATTGCGTAGACGTCTCGAGAGAGAGAGAGAGAATGAAGAGGAAAGGCAGGGAGGTTAACCAGATATGAGTCTCCGGTTTGCTACCCTACACTGGGGATGGGGGATAGGGGTTAGAAAGATGACAGAGAGGAAAACGCTAAAAAAAAGGAAAAAAAAAACACGCACACATGGAGGCACACACACAAAAAGGCGTTCCAAAAGCGACATAATTATACCGGGACCATATTTTGTACTTTCTTGCTTCGCTTTTCAAAGTGAACAGCCATGCAACCTAAGAATGTTGATAACACTTGAATAGTTGATTGCAGTGCCTAGGGATGTCGCCATCAACGCTGCTGTTCACGTCTGCGCTACTATATAAGATTGAGCTTTCTTTTCTCTCATACTGTTGGCCTGTCGGCCGTTACAGGGTGGGTCAACAGCAGCACTTCAACAATTAGTACAATACGTGAATATTCCTATAATACATATAGCATCAAAAAAAAGAAAACAGGTGAATAGCAGTATTTCAGCAATTAGTACAGTACATGAATAAGGCAGTACATGAATAGGCGAACATAAGCGAACAAAAAGATACATAAGCGAAATATTCTTCACATACTCCGATCGATAATACGACTATAAATGCAGTGTTAACAAACGGGCCCATACACCTCCCCCCCCCCGGCCAAAAAATAAATAAATAAGCAGTAAGCACATATGCGTGCGTGCATCTTTCAATGTAGCTTGAAGTTTTTTCTCAAATTGTTCTGCACTGATGCTTTCTCACGTTAAATCCAGTCATTGATTCCATT
Source organism: Dermacentor albipictus (assembly GCF_038994185.2). Lineage (NCBI taxonomy): Eukaryota > Metazoa > Arthropoda > Arachnida > Ixodida > Ixodidae > Dermacentor > Dermacentor albipictus. Next base: position 1,699,236 of record NW_027225567.1, on the reverse strand, counting down.
CTTTATTGGTTCTCAGGTAGAAGGAAAATGCTTAAGCGTTAATGTGCATCTGAGGCATTTGAAAAGTATTATATTTGCTTTTCCGTAGTGTTCTACCTTGTCGCGCTATCAAATACTGTTCACTATTGATGTTGAATGTGTTTTTAGTGAGAAGAAAAAAGAACTTTAACCTAGCTATGCGCCTGCGTTCACCGCGCGTAGGCAAGTGCAGAAATCCGAGCATTTCGGAGACTGAATCTGTGCGAGAATAACGCGATAGAATAAACCTTGCTGCTCGACGGTGAAGTCTTTGCAGTCTCTCTATTAGCCCTGACATATAAGGGTCCTAGATTATGCTGGCATATTCTAGCGTGGGTTGAACGTACGTTAAATAAGCTGTTAGTTTTACTGACTGTGAGGCTAACTGCAATTTCCGTCGCAAGAACCAAAGCTTCTTTTCCGCAGTTTGGCATATTTTTATGACATGGTTCGACCAGCTTAAATTCGCGGATATATGTATGCCAAAGTATTTCAGCACGTCAACCGTGGGAAATACTGAAGAATTCACTGTGTAAATACAGCCGAAAATATTATTTATTTTAGTCGTTATGCGCATTACAACAGTTTTACTCTCATTTGTTTTCATTTTCCATTCGTCACACAGTTCTTCTATAGCTCTAAGAGCGTCACTGAGTAATTGCTGATCTTCCGTGCTATTAATTTCTTTGTATAATAAGCAATCATATAGGCGAAAAGTCGCACCGTGATACCTTCGTCAATTGCAGAGGAAATGTCATTAATATATACTAAAAATAGTACAGGACCTAACACAGACCCCTGTGGGACACCAGACGCTACGTTCAACGGCTTTGATTTAATGTGTTTCACTTCTGCGTATTGGTTTATGCTCCGGAGGTATGCAGTTATCCATTTTAGTATTTTCACATTCATTCCCATATCAGTCAGTTTCACAATCAATTCTGTATGTAGCACTCTGTCAAATGGTTTCGACAGATCAAGACAGATGGCATCTATCTGCTTCTTATTGTTTAATGTGCTGGCAAAGTCATGCATTGTTTCAAGAAGCTGTGTTGTTGTGGAAAGGCGCTGTCGGAATCCGTGTTGGTTGGGAAAGAATGAGTTCACATTTTCGATGTACGTGTAAATTGACTTGGCTACAACAAGTTCTAGGAGTTTGCAACAAACGCAGGTCAGCGATATTGGACGATAACTTTCAATTAGCTGTCTATCTCCACATTTGTGCACAGGTATAACCTTTGCCGTAAGCCAGTCATCAGGGACTCAGCCTTTCGCAAGTGACGCGTCAAACATAATTTTTAAGTAACGCGCTACCCATTCCGCATACCTGCGCAGAAATGTGTTCGGTATGTTATCGGGGCCTACCGATTTTTTTTACGTCAATGTTTAGTGGAAGAACTACAATTCCCTCATACGAGACTTCAACGCCTCGCATCTCTTCCGAGCGAAGCGATGGAGAGGGTATCGCTTCAGTACTGGATTGTGACGGAACAGAAAACACAGATTGAAATAACTCGTTGTAAGAGGAAGCAATCACTGCAAGATCAGTACCTACAGTGTTATCAACTACAATGCTACGCTACTCATTGTCCTTTTCGACATGTGACGCCAAAATTTATCGGGAGACGACCCCATGAAATCTGTCAGTGTTTCCTTGCAATATCTACTTTTGGCTTCAGTAATCATAGAACGCAGTTGTGCAGACAACTCAGTTATTTTTGCGGGGTCTTTTGTTTTGTTGCTGTGCTTGAACACTCTACGGTGTAATCATTTTTAAATTTACGGCATTTTTAATGACCGACTGTGGCAGATGGCATAATTCTTGTGCTTGAGCAATACAATACTTTGACCCAAAGACTAATCTCGACTGGAATCACACCTCCCTACCTCCGTCGTGTCCCTCGCAGCACCCACGACCTTCAACTGTGCAATTAATTAACTTCTTTTTAAGTAAGTATACCTGCTGATATTCTATTCTATTGTTGTTCACATTCCCACTCCTACGGCTCAATACAGCTCAAGGACATTACTGTCACGAGAAATCGAAACATATGTTGAACTAATTAATGAAAATTCACTAATTAACGTAATAATTATTTACATTATGGCACATATTGCAATCTACGCATTGTAGCCGGCCACTTGGCAAGACATATCCACTTGAAATGAATTTTCAGAATGACACATTCGCGCTTACTGAATTTTACGGGGCTAATATTACGACGTTCTTTATGCACCCCTCCCCTCCCTCAACAACATATACGTTCCGCTTTCGCTTGTCGAGAGTGAGGACGAGGGAGTGTGTTGCTTGCACCGCCAGAACGCGCAAAAGATAGCGCCAAGGAGCTGAAAAACCAGGACCTTGTTACTGAAAAATTCCGTGTTCTGAACCACTGAAAACAAGCTTTGCAACCACAAATTTATCTTCAGCGTGAGTAGAAGCACTAGAAGGCATTCTGCGAGCGTCTAGTCCATGACTGGCTGAGAGCATGTGTTGTGGCCACCTCTGTGTACGCGGCGTACCATCCCGTCGGTTGAAGCCAAGTTGGGTCGAAAACGTGCAGTCCCCTGTCTATTTGTGCTCTTAAAAAGCAGGGAATAAGGCCCGGGAAAGCAGGAATGCTTGTAAATCAGATGTTTTCGTCATACTTTATGTATGGTATTGTTTGGGATGAGTAGGGTATTTTCTACATCATGTTTGCAAAAGTGAGTTGCCTTTGTTCGTAATGTCACCCATTCATCGTTGTAGCACGTTTCACTTCTATAAACGCTGTTTCCCTATTAGGTCTAAATACCAAAATTATGCATTCTTGTAATTTACTTTTTCAGCTGATGCCGTCCGGTGGAGCTCCTTACACGAACTGTTGCTGCTTACCTGGTGCCACAACATTGAATAAACGCCCCAGAAGCCCGGAACGAGCATTTATATAGAGCAAATGAACACTTCCTCATATCACAAGGCGTCTTCCGTCTACTTTATGAAATTGCACGTTGCACAGAGGACAGGTTCAATTGAGGCTTGTACAGATCGCTCGCAATCGTATTAATTTTTCCAACTAAAATCCAAATAGAATTATTCCTCACGAAGACGGCACGTGGTTGAGCAGCAAAAGCAAACACAAATGCCGCGTCAATCAGCGCAGCGTCAATCATCGGCGTAAAGCGCAGCAGCTATAGCGTTCAAATTGCGCGCGGCAAAAACCGAAACAGGTAGTGAGGTTCAGGTTTTCACATCAGCCGCATTCGTTCTCGAGAGTTGCGTATATGCTCACGTAGGTCTTGCAAGGTAAATGTACCTGGTAGCGAAGCTTCCATAGGAGCCCATACGTTCAAAACATGGCGGTCCATCGGCGGTTCATGGGGCTTAGCGCCATCTGTATGTGGTGGGAACACTTCCGGCGGAAGAAAAAATAATGTGACGCCATGTTCGTTAAAAGCAGAAGTGACGTCATTTGTTTTCGAAGGCGCGAAATTTGTTTTGTTGTTCTTCCTTTGGAGCTATATATTCAAATGCCCTGCCATTCGACTGGATGGGCGTTTCGAGCTTTCAGCGTGGAAAGCGATGCAGGAAAAGGCCAGCCGTACAGTTGTCGAAATCGCATCCCTGCACAGAACATACTTTCTTTGGAGGCGGACGAAAGCTTTAGGTGTAGAGTGCTGATCCTATTGTTGGATGCCAAGCCCGTCGGCCAGCGCGGTCGCACGAAAACAACTACACAATTATCTGGCGGTCGTAACTCACAACATTTGACTGAACAGATTAAGAAGCAATGAAGCTACACACGTCACCAAATTCAGACAAACTTTGACAAGCAAGAAAGCACAAACTGTGAGGGGGGCGTATTTCAACAGGTGATACAAGTGCGCCTTTCTGCCCATTTCAAGACGTGCGTTGCATTGCGAGTGATAGTGGCGTCAACGCCCCCTGTAGCGATGGGCGCTTAAAAGAAATGCATTCATTAATAATAATAAAATTAAACTTGTATTTTCTTAACTCGTCAAGAATGTATAAAATTGTCTAGGAATTTTATTTTCGTTGAATGAATCTAACTGTGTCTCGTTTGAATTAAAAAACGCGTTTTTCTTTCCCAATGTTTGTTCCCTCCAAACATAGTCGCGCTTCAATCGCTGCTCCCATAACCCCCCATGCTGATGTCGGTGACAATCTGTACTGAACCGCTTTTCGCCCGAAGCTTCGCGACCTATTTGGATCGACCTTGGGTCTTGTTTATGAGCCGAGCGCTCCGCCATGCCCCGCGTTAGCTGCGCTCTCGTTGCCGACGATCCCACATGTGCAACGGCAATCATTGCTACTGTCACGTGGTGGTGACGTTGAAGAACACAGTAGCAATACTGTAAAAGACATAACTAACTTTTATTCGGCGAACGTGTGCCCACAATAGCAGGCTACACTTATAGCACAACATGGTCGGCGATCGTCGAAAATCTTATCAGCGGGTCAAGCACGTCAACTTTTATACACCAATCGTTGAATGTTCCAGACTAATCGTTGGGACCCGCGTGCCTTCCACTAAGTTCTACACCATTCGCGTCAGGTGATGAAATCAGATAACATGAGGTTCGGCGACAACAGACAGCGGATAGAAGCATCGATAACTTTCCAGAAACTTCGGATACATGCACGCACGTCCCGCGCTGTGCGAATACATTTGTTAGGCGGCGAAACGTGGTCGCCCGATAAAGATAAGTACACGTGTCATTACTGTCGAAGAATATCTCGGCAAGTCAAGACATGGTCCGAAGCGCTCGGGCTGGCGTATATGCAGGAAACCCGGGAACGGGCAATGCGCAATAAGAATCTTTTTTTATTATTATTGTGAAAGCAATACCAGCTCAGACTCTGCCCAGGCGGCGCTGCGGAAAAACCCGTCACCAGCGCCCCCATCGGAGCCTTGGCGCGAACTGAGTAGTGCAAGGAGAGCTGTCCGCAAGCGAAGGTGCAGAGGCCACAATGGACCCTTCTCTTTCGTTTGTGTTGAGGCACGGTTTCCTAAAAATCTAGGACCTGGAAAGCTTCTTCTGCCCATCCACGCTTCGGAAAGGAAGCTCAGCAGGGCGAAATACGTGTACAATATAAAATGAAGTCTCAAGTGCTATTTCGGCGTGCTGCAACTCGCAAGTACAGAGAGCATCAGGTTTGTCTATAGGCATATCAGCATAAAAATCTAAGCATTTCAAATTGGTTCATATTGAATATGTCCTGAATACAAGACTTATTATCTCCTATATTTTTATGTATTTTATCGTAATGTTTTGTCTCGCAATTATTTAGAGAGTAAATCCTTTCATAGCCTTTTCCAGGGCAACAAACAGAAAACGTTTTTCAAGGCAGCAAATAGCATGCGATCATAACGAAAGTAAGCTACCTACAGTGCCTACGCGCTGCATCTGTCTTTCTCGCAGGAGCTACAGCATCGCTCCGTACCTTAATTTGAACTTTTTCCAGTCGCTTTGAGCAACAAGCGCGCACAAATAAATGTAAATAAACGCGACATTTTTTTCTTTACACACGTGCGTTATTTCGCAATTACTCGTCCAGTGCTTCTACAGCAACTTTATTGCTCACATTTGAAAAACGCAGTTGAGGAGGCTCCGCACAAGCGTGCTTGTTGTATAGGCGCAGGACATACAAAATACCGAAAGTAGAAATGAGCTCGCGATACAACGATGCTCTAGAACAGGATTTTGAATTCATAAACGAACCAAAATGTTTGGTTAAACTGACCTGCCAAATCTCTCCGTTCCACTTGTTAAGTTAAGCGGAGGCGGACGTCTGTTAAAAGGCGGAAATATCGATGGCACATAAGCAGGATGGTTCGCAACGTTGTTTTTTCTGTTACCAGCGAAGTGGCGGCTGCAGGTTCTTGAGTTTTCGCTTGTTTACCACGGTCCTCCGTCAGGGCTACGCAACACAACTACGGAAGGACAAAATTGTCGCACTTTGTAGTGCGAGCGGCTGTGTTGTGGGGAATGCAAGTAATCCGATTACCCCGCAGGTTGAACGGCCCGTATCCAGCGCTCTCGCCTTTCCCCTTCATACGATCGCGATGGAAATCGGTAAAACTGAACGTTGTTATTCCGTCCTTCACGTTCATGGCAATTTACAACATAACAGTAGCGTATATTGCGGCGTTTCTTCGTACCGCGCGGAGCTATCGCGGTTGCCGTCGTTGCCGCCATCAGTCTGAAGACAGAGCCAGCAAGCGCTTTATGGCAGTTCGGTGGCGCGTCCGACCAGCGTAGAAATTCATAGCTCACTGTCTGGGTGTTAAATGCGCAAAACATTCGCCACGTGGACCAAAGTCTAGTTAAATTGTCGTTTCGCAGTCGCTAGCTGCATAGACAACTTAGCAAGGGAGTCGGATCGGATCGGAAAACATTTATTAGGCTCTAGAAAAGAGATCTTCGCGGCTTCAGACGGCGTCTTCCATCTTCTGATGGATTCTTCTGTCTGCAATCACAGGGTTGGTGCCCTAGTCCAAGGCTCCACTGAGTATGGCCAACCCGCGAGCTCGCTCTACTAGGCGCTTTTGGCCGTTCAAGCTTACGCTGGAAAGCATACTCTCCCACTGTTCCGCACTCGGGTTTTTAATTTTATAGATAGTTGGGGACTCAATATTTTGACAGGCCCATGATCTGTGGTACAGATCTGGTTTCTCTCCGCACCATGGGCACTTAGCCTCATATTGTGTAGGGAAAATTTTATTCAGAAGGTTTAGATTCGGGAAAGTACCCGTCTGCAGTTGTCGCCATGCAACAGCATCCTCTCTGCTTAGATCCTTATCCGGGGGTGGGTACTTCAGTCTGACCCCTTTATAATAATTTAGTATATCTGAGTAGCCCATGGGTACTGACTCGGGTTCCTCAAGGCTGGATGTGTCGGACACCCGGTTGGTATGCCCTCGAGCTATCCTATCCGCCTCTTGGTTCCCTGTTATGCCAGTGTGCCCTGGTACCCAGATTATGGTATGGTGAACTTTGTTTCCCGGGTCGCATGAGCAGAGTATATGGCGTGCTTTGCGCCCAATTCTGCCGTTTGTATAATTATGGCATGCTGCTTGAGAGTCTGTTATTATTGTTAGGGACCTGCCAGATCGATAGCCCTCCAGTGCTGCCAGAGCCACAGCTGCCTCTTCGGCCTCGACTACCGTGCAGTCCTGTAGTGATGCGCTGGTGATCTCCTTGAGGTCCGAGTTAAGCACCGACGCCACTGCTCTGCTGTTGTGTCTTCCGTCTTTGACGAACGTTGCCGCGTCCGTATACCTTGTGTTGTCCTTGTTCGCCAAGGTTATCTGCACGTACTCCGCTCTTGCTTCTCTACGCGCCTTGTGCAGGTTCCGATCCATATTCTTGGGTATCGGTGCGACTCGCAGTGTACTGCGATACTTGTCCGGAATGGCCTCGGTACGTTCGATCTCTTGGATCATGTTGCCGCCGCAATATCTTCGCAGGAGCACCCTTCCCGTGGGGGTCTGCATCAACCTACGTGCCTGAGAGCATAGTAGTGCTTCTCTTAGTTCACTGAAGGTATTGTGCGGTCCCAGGGCCAGCAGTTTCTCGGTTGATGTGCGCTGCGACAGGTGAAGCGCAGTTTTGTACGCCTTTCGCAGTATGGCGTCCGCTTGTTCTTCTTCTTGCTTGATGCATTTGTGGTAGGGAAGGCTATACACCACTCTGCTAACCACGAGGCTCGTGACTAGCCTAAGTGTGCCGCTCTCCTTCATACCGGGTCTCTTGCTAGATACTGTGTTGATCATACGGGCTACCTGCATGGTGGCAGTCTTCAGCAGTGTCAGAGTATGATTGCACCGTTGATTGGATTGAAGCCACATCCCCAGGATCCGAATCGTGGTCTTCTCCGGAATGCATTGTCCCGCGAGGTACACGTTGAGGCTGAGCTCATCGCTTGTAGGGACCGTTCGATTTTGTTTGCCTCGCCACACCCTTAGAAGCTCGGACTTCTCCGTCGAGCAGGTGAGGCCCCTGGCCCTAACGTAGGTTTCTACGCAGGTGGCCGCTTTTTGCAGGCACTCTTCTTTTTCGCTGAGCGATCCCCGGTTCACCCATACCGTGATGTCGTCAGCGTAAATGGCGTGCCGTATGCCTTCAAGTTGTTCGAGTTGTCTTGCTAGCCCGATCATTGCGACGTTGAAGAGGATGGGGGAGATGACCGACCCTTGAGGAGTTCCCTTGTTTGGGGTGCGAAACTTCTCTGATCTGACTGCTCCCAGGCCGATTGTTGCTGTCCGGTTAGAGAGGAAGGCCTTGACATAGCCATGAATCCTTCTGCCACAGTTCAGGCTATCTATTCCTGTGAGTATGGCTTCGTGGCTGACATTGTCGAAGGCTCCTTTAATGTCCAGTGCCATGATGACGTGTTCGCTGTTTCGTGGGACGTTGCTGAGCACCTCCTCCTTGAGCTGGAGGAGCACGTCTTGCGTCGATAATTTAGCGCGGAATCCAAACATGCTGGGGGGGTACAGCTCGTTGTCCCCCATATAATTTTGTAGCCTCATTGTAACCACCCGCTCGTACAGCTTGCCTAAGCATGACGTGAGAGAGATTGGTCTAAGATTTTCTACTTGCAGTTTTTTGCCAGGTTTTGGAATCATTACTACCTCCGAATGCTTCCACTCCTCGGGTACTGTCTCCTCCGCCCAGTGCTTGTTGAGATAGTCAGTAAGTTCTACTACCAGCTCATCACTCAGGTTGCGAATCAGCGCGTTTTTTATCTTGTCTGCGCCTGCAGCCGTATTCCTAGTGGTATTTCTTATTGCTGCGTATACTTCCTCTTTGGTTATAGGCCTGTCCAGATCAGAATTTTCTTTCGCCTTGTAGCACTCCGTGTAGGCTGCTGGGTCACCGTCCCCGAAGCACTTGTGCCTTACTCTTTCCATGAGCTCATACTCTGGACCCTGAAACTGGTGAACCAGCCTCTGTATGGCCTTGTTGTTGGACTTGGTTTTAGTCAGGTCCAGGAGTGCTTTGAGTATGCTCCACGTTCGAGCGGTACTCAGGGTTCCGCTTAAGGAATTGCTAAATTGCTGCCAATTTGCTCTCGCCAATTGTTCCGCATACTCTTCTGTCTTTTGCGTAATTTCCGCAATCTTCAGCTATAGCTTCCTATTAAACTTCTGTCTCTTCCACCTTTTGGTCAGGCTCTGTCTTGCCTCCCAGAGCCGAAGCAGTCTAGAGTCAACCTCCGGTATGTGCTCTGTGCGGTCGATCTCCTTGGTGTACTCGCTTTGCCTTTCCTTCAGCATATTCCCCCATTCCTCGATTGACAGTATCGCGCCCAGCGGATGTCCATCACAGGCTTGTCTAAAAGCATCCCAATCCGTTATTTTTGCTGTAACTATCCGACGCTTTACGTGAGCCATTCCAATTTGCGTCTTGATGATGTAATGATCACTACCCAGGCTTTCCAGCATATTTTCCCAGACCGCCTGTCTCGCTCTTCTTACGAAGGTGAGGTCAGGGCTGGTGTCCTCCTGGACGCTGTTTCCCATCCTGGTGGGGACCTCTGGGTCCGTTAAGAGTTGGCAGTTTATGTTGTCAGCCGCCTCCTTGACTGTCGTACCCTTTTTATCGATGGTCTTGTATCCCCAGCTAGGATCCTTGGCGTGGAAGTCTCCAACGATTACGAGCGTGTTGTTTTTAGCCAACCTGCTCACACCGTGGAAAAGGTGCGTGAATTTGCCCTTCTTCTGCTTTGGAGGACTGTATACGTTTACAATAAAAGTACTTCCCCCGTTCTTCTTTTTCGGTATAATTTCGGTAATCTCATGATCTATGTCTGTGTCAGCAATCTTGTCGTGTGCTATGGCGGCAAGGGTGTTGCTGATCAGAATGGCTGTTCGACCAGTGACCTCATTTACTTGGCATGTATACCCCTGTAATTTTGGCGTGAAGCCCCAGGTGGCGCTACGCGTCTTGCAAAACTCCAGAGTCTGACGTTCATGCCGTGGCCCCCCCAAAGCCGGCGCTGCGCTTAGCAGGTGGTGTGACGTCAGCTGTCTCCGTTGCTATGGCGACGCGTGACGTCAGCTTGCTCCCCGACACAACTAGAAGGGAGCCAATGGTCGTGTGTGCCGTGGCCCTCGAGCCGGCGCCGCGCCAAACAGGTGGTCTCTCATTTGATTTGACGGCCTCCTCGCCTTGCGCTCGCTCCGTGGCGGCTTCACTGGGATATATAGCGGCGCGCTACGCGTTGGTTCATCAGTCTCGCCATGGAAGTTACCGACGAAGAGTCTATATCTGAATTTAGTTGCTCTACTGCTTCGGAAAAGCTAAATTCTAAGGCGAAAGCTAAGCATGCACAGGCAGAAATACAAGCGTAGCCATGCAGATATTGCTTTCGCAATTCAACCATGTTTAACCAGAGCTAAACCACAGCCAATTTTTTCTCTGACAGCAGTAATGAACTGAGAAAAGGGTCGGCAAGTGTATACTTACGTAACGCAGCCGGGCTGCGAAACTACATGCACAATGAATTCAGATCGACTACGAAATTGCGCATGATGCACCGCACCGATCAAGGCAGCCGAGACCGCCGACTTGCGGTGCTCGGGTGATGGTTCCACTTACTCAGCACCTAGAAAAACTGAATTAACACGGCAAGCTGGAGGAGTTGGGGATTGAACATGTTCTTTTGGGTGGGCCACGCAACCCGGACGAAAGACGAGAGGAAGTACACAAAGACAGTTTTAGTATAGCGTACCCTATACCAGTGCGTACGCTCAAAAAATAGCGGGTCATCACTGCGCATGCGCTGAACGCTAAATGAAATAGCGGGCGTACGCAACGCAAACGAGTTAGCGTTAGCGTTTTTGCATGGTTTCCGGAGTTTGCGGGAAAAATGGCGGCGGTCCCGGCTGCCCGCTTCGAATTGAATTTGGCGTTGCTTTCGTAGAATGCACTTCGTTCGTTGCAAATGACTGTGTAAACGGCTTTCGCTTAGTCTCAGGCCACTTGGACGATAGAGTATTATGGATAACCTCGTGGTGTTTTGGAGATCGCTTCTCGTTTCGAACGAGTCGAAGCCTAACGAAAGAAACCTTCGAGATGTCAGCACCACCTATTACAGGCGCGAAATAGCCGCAATGACTGCATATGGCCTCTGAGATCCGAACATATCGCCGGCCAACTAAAATTGTAGAAAACGTGCGCTGCTTAGCGTACGCTATATTATAGCGTATAGCGTACGCTATACTTGCGTACGCTAAACTAAAACTGTCTAATATGCGCTCGTATTGTGTACTTGCTCTCGTCTTTCGTCCGGGTTGCGCTGCCCACCCATGCATGGTCTAGAAAAAGCGCATATCACGACGCGTTTTCCTGCAAGCGTCTGCCAAGAACAGTGCCACGACTGAGGACAATAGCGAGACGTGCTCGGCCAACATCGTCAACAACGGCTGAACCATTCGCTATTGTAAATGTACAATAAATTTATAACTGCCATTATTTCTATCTTTTTTTTTATTTAGGCAAAGCATTCGAAAAGGTTTGCTACGAACTGCTTCTTTTCCAGCTAAGTGTTTTAAACCTTGGCATTACCCGCCGTGGTGGCGTAGTGGGTTTGATGTTGCGCTGCTAAGCCCGATGGCGCAGGATCAGATCTCGGTCGTGGCGGCCGCATTTGGATGGGGGTGAAATGCAAAAAAATACCCACGTACCATGCACTGGCTGCGAGCTAAAGAACCCCAGGTGGTCAAAATAATGTAGAGTCCACCACAACGGTGTGTCTCACCATCAGATCGGGGTTTTGGCACGTAAGACCCCAGAATTTAAGTCTTTGAATTTGAAACATTGCAGTAACCTGCTGAGCTGAAAAGAATGTGTTCTTATCAACTGCTATGCTATTTTTACTGTAATTAATCATGATTCGCCATTGACCGGTATTCGCTCTGGCATGCCTCATAGATTAGTACATTGACCCGTTCTTTTTCTGAATTACATTACCGACCTACCTTTTTTGTTGTCTCACACTCACCTGCTTGCGTAGATTGTCTGATATATCGTGTAACAATTAGTAATAACGACACTAATGCTCTTCAATCTGATTTGGACTATGGTATATGTCGATCGATTGACTGAGGCAGCACCGGGCTAATAGAACTAAATATTAACACATGTAAAGTTATGAACGTGCTCCGGAACACCAATACCCATCTTACTACCTCACATAGTTCATCTGGAACCGTTCATTCATACAAGTACTTAGGTGTCGATATTACCGATAATAAAACCTGGAGACTTCACATTAAGCACATAATTATTCAAATCAACAGCATGCTTGGTTACTTACGTAGCAATTTTTCAAAGACCCTATCATCATTTAATGTGACTACTTTAGAAATCATTAGTGCGGTCTGTACGGCACCACACACTGCAGCCTTGTGAAACTCTAAGCATGAAAACTTTATTTATTATTATTATTATTATTATTATTATTATTATTATTATTATTATTATTATTATTATTATTATTATTATTATTATTATTATTATTGCCGCCGCCGCTGCTGCTGCTGCTGCTGCCGCCGCTGCTGCTGCTGCTGCCGCCGCCGCCGCTGCCGCCGCCGCCGCCGCCGCCGTCGTCGTCGTCGTCGTCGTCGTCGTCGTCGTCGTCGTCGTCGTTGTTATTGTTGTTGTTCAATATGGAAACATACAAACACACAAAGGAAACAGGGAGGGAGCAAGCTGGCAACTGCCACCGAGAGGGGAACAACGCCTGCCTACTCTGTCGGGAGGAGGGAATGAAAAGAGAAGAGGACAAGAACGTAGGAAACAAAGAAATAGGAAAGAGAATAGGAACACGAAAAAAAAAATGTCTATAAACGAGAGGCCAAATCAGTTTTCGGCATGAAAGTTAGCAAGGCTCTATGGACTTGGTCACCTTGTGAAGCCCTCCCTCTCAGAAGCAGGCAAACGTCAAGGGTCGTACACTCGAGTCCAATCAGTCCATATGTGTTAATTAGCAGTGCAGGTTGCGTGACGAATGCGGGGCACTCCAATATAAGGTGTTCAAGTTTCCCACAGGAGCCACATGATGTATACGATGGACTGTCCACACATCCTCGACGATACAAGCGTTCGCGCGCCAACACAAAGCCAACTCTTCATTTCACTAACAGTCCTCTGGCACTACAAGGCAAGCTACGGCCACGAACACGGGGAGGGAACGAGCCGTTTGTAACACGGTGGTCTGGGTGCTGCTTTCGGAGGAACCGGAGGATTAACACATGGGCGTTGTCAATCATACAAGGGCAGTCCCTCCCGTGGTGAGCACAGGTTGATGCGAGGCGATCAGCCTCTTCATTTCCAGCAATACCCACGTGCGAAGGTATCCACTGGGCAATGAGGGACACCCCAGGAGAAGTAATTTTGTTGGCGGCCTCTATTATATGGCGGAGAATCGGGCTATTGGCATTCTTTGTTAACAGCCTGCCAAGGGCAGCTTTGGAGTCTGCAAGGATGGCGACCTTCGACGTGCACTTCAAAGCTACATCAATCGCTGCCAGCTCCGCATTTGCTGTTGAGGATGGATAAGGTATTCGGAACATCCTTCTTATGTCAGTTGAAGGGCCGAAGAAAGCTGGTGCAGCGCCTTGAGCGTCTCTGCTTGCCGATGCGTCCGTAAATATCTTAAGATGGTCTTCATATTTTTCGAATAAGTGCAGCTGGGCCAAGTGGAATAGTGCCTACACAGGCTGCTCATATTTTTTGTGTGTCTCGGGAATTGAAAGATGAATAGGGAAGGGCCATTTGTTGTTGAGTTACAACGGAGTTGTCAGGGAGGTAGTATCTTCTGAACTGCCAGCAATGGCAACGAACAATGCTGCTATTTTCTCCATGCAAGAGAACGGTTACTGAATCAGCCGGTAAATAAGCGCTTGTCCATCTGATGCTCGACGCAGACGCTCGACGTGATGTAACGCTCCTGGTCGGGTTGCAGCCTCAGGGGCAGCTGGTGTGCTTCAGTGAGTAGTGGACCAGACTGCGCCTCATGAGGCAATCCATGAATGACACGGAGGGCAACACGATAGTCCCGTTCCTATTGAGACATCAAACTAGGTGGCACGTTCAACACTGGCAAGGCATACATCATGCCAGAAAGTACAGATGATTGGTATACCTGTAGTACTGTTATCTGGTCACAGCCATCGCACCTAGCAATCAAATGGGCCACTGATCTGAGTAGAGACTGCGGTTTGCGCCACACCGAGGTGACGGCAGGGCGCCATGATAGGCGGTCATCGAGGCTTACGCCCAGGTAGTGGTGTTGCTGTACCCAATCTATCTGTGTATCTCGGAGGTATAGCAGGCTCATGGTTCGACGAGCGCGTTGTCTAGGATGATACGTAATTGCGGCAAACATTGCGGGTGAATTCTGCCGACCAACTTCATCCATGTACTTGATGTGACATTCAGAGCTCTCGGCAAGATTCCACGAAGACATGAACCGTGGTGCGAAGGACCGCTGATCCACAACGCCATGTCCTCACCACAGATTACTCTGCCTATTGGAAAGTCGCATTCTAGAGGCAATTGGCTTAGAAGTACGCTGTTGAAGAGAAGCGGCGTTAAGACGCTGCCTTGCGGGACACCACACTTAACAGTGCGAAATTCACTTGTTCTTCCTCCAATGCGCACTTTCATTTTGCGCTCTGATAGAAAATGGCCCACAAAACGAAGCAAACGACCTGATATTCCCGCAGTCATAAGTGCGAAAACAGTCGCCCTGCGTAGTACCGAATGAAATGCTTTCTGTTTATCTATGTATAGTGTATATGCAGAGTGCTTGCTTTCTCGAGCAGATTCAAGCGATGATATGAGGTATGCAATGCTGTCAAGGGCTGAACGATGGCGACGAAAATAGTTCATGACATCAGGAAAGAAATTCAGCTCCTGTAATCTGCTATCTAGATGAAACAGTACCATTCGTTCCATCAGCTTGATAACATATTAGGGATATTAGGGGTATTGGCCGGTACGACTTGAGGTGTTTTGCACGACGCCCGGGCTTTAAAACAGGTATCGCCACAGATGATTTCCACTCGTTGGGGAACAGACTCGTTCGCCACACTCTATTATATTCGTCCAAGATAAGCTGATGAAATGCCTCATCGATGTTTCGTAAGGCTTGGTACGTGACACCGTCTTCACCTGGGGCAGTGCGGCGCTTAGAAAGGCTAAGCGTATAGCGTAGCTCCTCGAGAGTAATGTCTGCCTCATCCATCTCGCAAGCAGGGCCATAGCAAGAGGTTAGGGTACCGTGACTTGTCAGAGAATTACGGTCACCGTTTGTGTTGTCTCTTGACATAGCAGATATGAAAAGATCGGAAAATGCGTCCGCGAGAGTTTTCGGCCACCGGCCGTCGTTATGCACAAAGCAGCAGCTGGATTCGTGCAGATTTCGGGAGTGCGGAGAGCCTTCAGTATGCGCCATACACTTCCGAAACCACTTGCCGTATGCAGTGAACTACAAAATGCCGCCCAGCTCTTTCGACGAGGTTGCTTTGTGTGCCGTCGTATAGCTGAATCCAGGCGGTTACACACCGTCCTATCAGAGCTTCATTTAGCGCACTGCGCCCTGCTGTAAGCGCGGCGTCGACATGTACGTAACCTCAAGAGCTTAAGATCAGGGTTTGGTTTATCTAAGCGCCGCCGTCGTCGTACCGTAGCTTGTTGTAGACACTCACTCACCAGTTTGAACAACTTGTCGTGTGATGGCGCCTTTGAGATCAGCTGACGGAACTTGACCCAATTTGTCACAGCGTAGTCAGTAGTCTGGCGGCTAGGAGCTTTTTCTGGAACCTACCAAATTGGTAGGTGATCTGAGCCCCATGGGTCAGCTTGACAAGACCAGGCCAGGCGCGCATCTCTCGTTGATATTGCAAGGTCGATGGTGGATTGTTCCTTTCCTCTGCCTACAAATGTAGGTGAACCATGATTGAGGGTTTGCAGATCATGTCTAACAATAAATTATTGAACTACACACCACGATTGTCTTGTGGACGAGAACACCAGCGAGGATGGTGAGCATTGAAGTCTCCGCACAGCACAAATGATTGGCCGCAACGAGAGACTAAGCACTCGAGTAATATGGTGTCTGAAGACCGCGTCGGTCGATAATATATGCTTGCCATAATCGTCGTTTTATCTCTCAGACTTACAGCCACAGCCGCACATTCAAAATCGCCGTTGCAGATGCAATCTGTGTCAATAACTGCGAAATGTAGATCAGCTCGTACATATTACGATGCTTTTGAAGCATTTCGAGGGATGCGCGACGTCTGTATACTGGAAAGTATCGCATGCCGGCTCTTCCATCACTTTTTGTCATGCAGCGCAATAGTGAATTTAACCCTGTTTTACAAATTTGTAACCATTCTTCGCTTCACACTGACTCCTTTTGTCAACCTCACTACGTATCGCGCAGCACAAATGATCTCAATAATGTCGGAATTCAGTCAAGGAACACTAACACATTTAGTCATTCGTTTTCCCCAAGGACATCGCAGGAATGGATCCACTTTCGCGGATACATTGCCGCCATTGTCGATAACAACCTTTTCCGCCAAGCATTAGCTAACATTCCATAATTAGAAATTGCTAATATGTAATATTGTTTGCATTATTTGTCGTATTTCGTTGTTATGCTTCCGTTTCCGAGACCACTTCTCTCTGGAATGCCCTCGGCCCTTGGACATAACATAAATAAATAAATTTGTGTACACGACGTAATTTTCTTCAAATATGTTCCTAGTTCTGTACGAAAGAGGACCAAAAAGCACACGGACATTGAGCTGCGGATACACTGTACCTTGTACATCGCCGTGTGGCTCCATCTTATTTCATTGTGACGAGCACTGTAACAAACAGCCACATTACTGAAGCACTACCAGGTTTGACGGGATGCCGACATGCAGCTTCCTTCAGAAATAGTGAACGAATCATTCTGTTTCTTCCGCGTAGTGCCTGCAGCCAATAACTAACTTGCGCCCGTTCTTTGAACAGGTGATTCAATGTCTTTACGAGAAAAAATGCGATGTGACTGGCTGCACCGTAAGCCAAGACGTAATTTGCAATAACGAGGTCCTAGAAGAAATTGTACAAAGGCTAGTCCGTCCACCTTGCCTCTATTTCTCCATGCAGTGTGCAGTGTGCAGCACCTTCGAATACGATAATGTAATGTGGGCACCTTTATTGGCAGCATATCATAATTCGACTGAACAAAGGGAAGCGGGGGGGGGGGGGGGGGACAGGCGCTCTTAAGACACAGCTCCACCGCTTACCCTTTAATGTGCGCTTTCTGGCACAACAGCGTTGCTCGCGAGCGGAGCCAAGTGTGCGGAAGAGCAGCACGTTCAATCCGGAGCACGGATCCGTACGCGCTCACCCTCAGCGAGCGGCGGCGGCAGCGGCGGCGGCGGCAGCACTCCTTAAAAACAGGTCTACGGTGCGGCGCCCGGACCAGAAGAAGGACACCAGCGGCACGATGCGCACCAACGCCACAGCTCAGCGCCGCTCGCTCCCTGCGGCCCTCCTCCCGGCGCCCGGATTGCTCCGAGTCGTCCAGACGCCGACGATGCTGCCGCTGCTCCTGCTACTCCTGGCTACCGCCGTAGCACTGCTGGCTGACACCGCGGCTGCGAACCCATCCATCGGCGACGTCATCGGTCAGATCAGGGAGCGCGCAGCCGCCGCTGCCGCGGAGGATGGTGGCACGACGACGTCCGCGCCCCCCAACAAGACCAGAAACGAGCGGATACTGGAGCAGTGGTCCAAGTTCGAAATTAACCTTCAGGACCTGGTGGATAGCGTGATAAGGAAGGTACTGCCAACAGTGATACGGCGAAGCTCCGAGCTGGAGGTGTCTCCGGACTGCCGTGACGCCCTGCTTAAAGTGGTCTTCGGCATACGTCAACTCAAGAGATGGGCCTTCCAATGTGAGTGGTCGAGCCGTTCGCAGTCACTATGAGTGCCGTTGGTGCAAGAGATTTCCATTTTACAGGATAGTGCGAAACTTTTCGTTATATGAATTTCCTTTAACAGTGACATGTCCATTTTCTGTAGATTTTTTTTTTTATGATAGAGCCGACACTTTCTTCACTCATTACGCTGATGTTCAAGAGAAAAGCGCGTGCCGAGGCTTTCGGCACTCGCTTAACTCGTGTACTCGGTGTAAGCTTTTCCACTAAGCCCTAGTGAACTGCCGTGACGATTTGGGAAACTTGTGCGACACTACAGCGCTCACACGACGCCTCTTCTCCAGGATGGCGTTCTGTGGGAGCGGTCGCACCGAAACCGGCCTTATGCACACATAAGTTTGTCGTAGGCGTATTACCACTGAGCCGGAAGCCCTAAGCTCGACTTGGACGAGCAGTTGCTGTAGCTGATTGAACCATGCGGCAAAAATGTGCGGTACCAGGTGACCATGGCCTGCTGATGTGAAGACAGCGGGGCGCAGTTAAGCTTTCTTCGGGATCGCGTCACGCTGTTGGCAGGCGCCATCCTGTTACTGTGCCACAAGAGTTTCTTACTTCCTACGTAGCCCACATGAACTGCGGTTCGTGGCACCAGTTATGTACATTGATTTTAATCATCGGGCAGTGGTAAACACTTACAAGTGTCTTTATTCTGAACTGTGTTTCTCTCAGTCATAGATGACGCCCAATACCACGTTTTTGCCCTCACTGAGGACGACGCTAAACATGCAGGCCCAATCTGCTTGTTATTGGGATTTAAAGACGTGCACGACGACCTCTTCAAGAACGGTACTCAATGTCAGGCGCACGTATGTACAAAACAGCTAAAGAAGGTGTCGGCGTGTCTCTTTCTTTCGAGCACTCACGAAACACATACGCATGTTTAACGAAGGTTTCGTGACCGATGACTTATAGTGCGAACATTACTGTGCCAATCCTCTTGCTAACCTATTCTCGAAGCCGTATAGCGGTGTAGTAACTTTGATTAAGGTTACGTAATAACGCACCAACGTTTTCAAAAAGTTTTACAACCTTCACCGCTCGTAAAAGGGCCGCCTTACGGCGCGGACGTGTCAACGACGTTTAACGCATACATTGTAGCCGTAATAGGAGTAAAGCTTTCGCCACACCTTCCTGTGTATAGATCGCGGGACTAATGCGCCACAGGGTGTGCGATTGCCCATCTGAACGGAAGCCGCTCATTCAAGACAGCTTGCGTCCGAACCGTTACTGCTTTCGGTGTCTCTAACCTCGGTCAAAAAGTGCCTCTGCGGTTCGCCGCGGGCCACGCAACAGAGTCACGCTTTAACCCAGCGCGTGCTCTATCGCCTCACTGCAGCGACCGCGTTCGTTTTACACCGACAAGCCCGGAGCAACGGTTGATACGTGGCCTTCCCATCTGGAAGCGTGCTCGCTGAGGAACAACGCGTATCGAATCCAACTACCACCGGCACACGGCGCGTATGTACTCCGGTGAGCACCGCTTCCCGCGCTCCAGAGAGCGAGGTCGGTGGCACTGCAGCGCTGGCAGCGTTTCAGGCATATGCGACTGTCGGAGACAGTGCGCGCATTCCAGGCCATTTTATGCACCGGCCGGAGAGCGCGCACACCTGACTACCGGCCGGCGAGCCGACGTCGCGGCCTTTTGAGTGCAAGGGACTGGCCTATAGGGAAGCGACGGGTGGGGTACACGCCGGTCTCCTTTTTGTTTTTTTTTTTTTGCTGTTCCGTTGTTCCGAGTATCACGTGCATTCCAGATCGCTTTTGAATATCTAAGGGGCCCGTGCTGTGTGACCTGGCAAACACGGAGCTCAGTGTGTCGAACGCAATACTCGCTGCCGCCGCCGCCGCCGAGGAAGTAGGCAACTAGGCTTTGTGCACAGGCACGCCTGTCGAAATCGTCGGCGCGCGCACATTGCGATGGCATATCGCGACGCGGCAAAGAAGGAATCGATGGCGCCAGCCGTTCGCGGGGTCGCGAACCGATATATTTGCGCCTTAACGCGCCTCCTTGCGCACACGTAAGCCAAGCACCTGCGTGTGACATGGTTTAAAGATGGGATGGGGGGGGGGAAGGGGGGAGGAGGTGGAGAAGACCAGTATAAGATGGTCCCTAGTCTGTAAACAAACATCAAAATGTGAAGAGAAAAATACAACCACCTAACGACGTTACAATGAGTGTTTCTGGTTCCAGTTTCCATCGTAGAGAGCAGTCGTTGCTTTTAAGAGGAAGCTTTAGTTCGGGTGCTCCTATCTAAATACATGTAAACGGAGAATTCGCTTTTCTCGGCAAGGGTGGACACTGCACCTCATTTGGCGAGGTCTGTTGCATTTAAAATAAAACCTAATATCTAGTGACCGTTGGTTTCGAATTTTTGATTTAGGTCGTCAATCTTTTATTGAAATGTGGCAAAAATCGGAAATCTTCAGAAAACGAAACTATCAAGTTTACAACGCTGTAACTCAGCAATTAAAAATGATATCGCAAATATGTGAATTGCACCTGATAGTACACTTAAAGCGGATAATAATGATATGGTACACATGAATCTCAAAAAATGTAGTGATGTGTAAATACAGCTTTTGCAGAACCCTCGTACACAACATAACGAATTCACGTAAGATAAAAAATGACACATCAAATTTGTCCGTTTTCAATGATCTAGTGGACGCGGTTTACAAAACGGCAATATCCGTTCTCCGAATTTTTGAAAATCTTTTTAACAAAATTCAGGCCTTAAGTCGAAATTTCGCTTCCAACAGTCACTAGAATTCAACTTTCTCCCTCAAATGCAACAAAGTTCATTAAGATCGGTCCAGGGGTTATCTCAAACAAAGTTTCTGTGTTTTACATATATTTGAATAGGCCACGTTGGAGTTGGGCCCGAGCTAAAGCTTATAAATGATTAGAGCGATATGAATTGTGAAGCCAAATTTTTGGGCCGATAACATCTGGTGGCGTCACCGAGTACGCAAGTACTCCTTCATCAACGCGCACACGCATACGCACTCAGGCAGGTACCATCTGGCAAGGCCGCGGCAGTGCTTAGAAAGCAACAACTCCTTATTTTAGGAAACGGATGAGCCCCGACATACGGCCGTCGCTAACAGTGTAGCTAACACTCTGGCGACTGGCACGCTTAAACGGACATGTTGAGTAGCGAAGCGTCCTGTCCTGAGGGGCCAGTCTAACTGCGTATAAGCAACCTGCCTCAGCCAGATTGCCCTGCGCGGATCCTTCACTTATCACGCCAGTGTCGCTCATACCAGCCGCTAGGTCTGCAAGGAAATGGAGCTAAGCTCGTGTTAGTGATACGTGCCGAGCTCTACTATTTTCAAAACTCATACATGGGCACTTTTGTGGCTGCGCGTTCGGGTGGAACAATGCCTGATCATCACATCACGCTCCATCTTAGTTTAACATTCGGAGAAGTAGTAGACTATTGCCTCGCGATAAGCTATTGTAACTGTCGTCGCCAATATGAACAATTTCTTTACCAATGGACACTCAAAAAATCTGCTGCGCATGCGCCAGCGCGCCGCTCGCGCATGCGGTTGGAAAGCTAGCAGATGACTCCCTGCCTTGCTGGGCATTGCGCCACGCTCAGGCATGCTCCTGTGTGTACGTTTCTGAATCCTATGCCAGCGCACTGCATCGCGTATTGACCTACGAATTATTGCGGCAAGAATAACATCGTTTTTTTTTCGTTGTTTTTTTAGTTGTTTTTATCCGAGTGGTGGTACGCGCTAAAGAGAGCGTCATGGGTGAACGCCGCAAAGCGGTTGAAAGCGGATTGTTCAGTGTGGTAACCAAACGAGCACTCAGGAATCCGGATTCGCAGCGAGCACATTATAACAGGTATACGTCATGAATTTTGGCCTGTAATGAGTCCCTTGTATTAATATTTGCCCCTTTTCAATTTTAAGCCATCCTTCACAGTTTTCTAACCACTTTTTCGATGATCACCCTCTGAGTGAACAGACATTACTGGAGCACCGTCCCCACCGATCATCGGCTGAGAAGGCAGTGAAGGCACTTTTGTGCTTCCTCAGAATGTCTGGTTTGCGAGAGCGGCTTTAACTCAAGTACTGTCCGTACACTTATCTACACCTTCTTTCTCCCTTCTCTCTCTTCACCTTCTCCCTTCCCCCAGCGTAGGGTAGCCAACCAGACCTTTGACTGTTGAACATCCCTGCCTTCCTATATTAATCTCTCTCTCTCTCTTGACTACGTGACAACTGACTACGTGCCAACACAACCGAACTTCCGGTCACGTTGCGGTGCAAGGTCGTTGCACGAATAAAGAGGCGTGTAAGAGCACGTTGATGACAGCGAAGCAGGATATCGGTTTGGCATGTGCGCGGCGGCATCAGCTGGTGGTTTCAGAGCGTGCTCTCGTGCTCGGTAGACGCTCCTAAGCGCGCTCGCTCGCTCCGCCGGCGTCTCGCGGGCGTAAACCATGCGCGTGTACTCGTGCCAGCTAACACACGCGTTTTTATTGCTAGGCGAAATGAAATCAAGGGCGTTATTTGCTAACGGTTGCATTGCAAATCACTTCATAGCGTATCGCACGACGCTACGCATGCGATAACACATAGATTGCTATTCGAGGTGACGAGTTATATTACATAAATGCAGTATGTTGGAAAATATGGCGCTCAGTAGGCAATCATTCTATGCTGTCACTCGAAGTGCGAGATAAGTCTGTGATATGAAGCAAAGGCTAGCCGACGGAATGCAGCCTGCTTCGACAGCTGACGATGCGACAGGTTGTATGTGTTAGCGTCTACCCAAGCCACTCGATCCAGTTCATCCCTGAACTTCATTGTAGCTTTCTTTTAATACATATATGTAACAGTAAAACACTAAACTTGCAACACTAAATGTGTATTTCAATGCATATAGTTAAGCTTCTACAACAGTGCAGCAAGAGAAAAGCAAGAGTGAATCCACAGACGTCAAATCCAATGTGGCAGGTGCAAGCTGCCCGAATAAGACCCACTTGTGGATTCCTGGCGCTCAGATTGAGCATAACGTTCTTCAGATAAGCCTCTTCTTTAAATGCCAAACCACGGTGGGCCTGACGCAAGCACGTACCCAGGATATTTTTTCGGCGGGGAGGGGGGGGGGGCGATCCAAGGTTATTTTTCTATGCAAATGAGGGGGGGGGAGGTACCTTTACTAGCAGAAATGTGAATAACGCCCACCATTCGCCATAAAAAAGTGTAAACCCACAAAAGAGAAATGAAATAAGGTGTGTTTTACAGCGAAACCTATGCGATACCCCTCTCCTTTACTTGGCAAACAAGGAACCATGTCAAATGGACTCGCTGATTAAAGAAGTGCAGGAAGAACAGTGCCAAGAACAAGTTAAGAACCGAAATCGTAAAATAAGGATTACTTCAGTAGAATACAGCATAAAAAACAGCAGTTGGCAGCCAAGGCACACGGACCGCGCGGAGTTGTGTTACTCCGCCAGCCAATCACAGAAGCAAACAAAATCGTCGTCATGCGGCCTTTTCAAAATGGCGTCGTACTTGATACCTTCGGAGCGTCTGCTGTTCTTGAAGAGCCTTTTCACCGGCGGAAGCAATGAGGTGTGCAACAGACATGGACAAAGTGTATGGAGTCTGAGCATCTCACTCTTCGAAAGTTTGCAGTGCACTTCATTTCACTGTTGATCCCGTTTTACTCATGAAACTTCACTACCATTTGAAGTGAAACTTGACAATAAATAATTACAGTGAAGCAAGCATGTTATTTCAGTTCAATAAAAAATTTGGCTTTCGCCATTCCCCTAAAATAGGTGAGGGAAAAGTTATAAAATTACGCGTTATTAATTTTGTTTTTGTAGTTACCACCTTATTTGGGTAACGGGAAAAGTTTGAAGTACGAATTATTTGCAGCCTCGCGGAGGAATAGTGGCTGGCTTAAGTTGTAGCCGACTGTAGTAGCGTTTGTTGAATTCGCTCTGGAAGAATTATAGAGAAATATATATTTGCGGAGCAAGCACAGTTCTTTTGGATCCCTCACTTACTGCTCTACCAAGTGCCACAACCAACTCGTATATTTATTTGGGAAGTTACGTAAGGTTGCGTGGTCGCCAGTCCCGTACAACCGCGTAGGGCGCAGGGCGCTGGGATTCTAAACGTACTGCACCCACCGCGGAAGGTTAGAAAGACACTTATATATATAAGCACAGCAGAGAAGAGGCTACGTCAGGCGGCTCGAATGATAAGTGTATAAGCATCATTCAGTACACACGAAATTGTTGTCCATTTCAGGCGGCGTTTTCTCGGTTTCCTAGTTAACTAAAAAAAATGTTGATCCATAAATATTTTCGTAGACAATGGGCAGATTTATTAATTTTCGCTTTTCCTTCCTGTTTGACTGTTGCCTCGGCTCTCTGCCTTAGTAGATCGCTTAATTTCTCAACTCCTTGCGACTCTTGTTTCCAGTTGGCAATTTTGCACGAAAAGAGCTGTACATTTAGGGAAAAACCAGATGAGTTAATGGGTGAAAGTCGTAGTGCCTATGAGTGTAAGGGTTATTGCAGAGTTTCATGATGGACGCTGTCTCGCATTATTTTATTTTCCACCTTATCTAACCCATAGCACGGGCATATGGTTTCAAGAATCTGTTAGCGTTTCGGCGAGCCGTCATTCGAGGAAATAACGAAGCAAAGGGAAAAGTAAAACGCAAATGGCGTTTTCTCCTGCCGCAGCTCCTTCCACATGCATACAGACCAGCTGACCACGAACCGAATCCCTTTCCTGGTCCCTAGATCAGTCTAAACAAGGAAGGTTGAACTAACGAACCAACAGCGATGCGTGTGACCGTTGAATAGACGGTGACAACTGAATGCATCTCGAGTTAATCGCGCGGGCACCGAATCGTTGAGAAAACTGGCCTTCATATCCCAGTAGATCCCGATAACTACCCTATCCAAAAGGAGGGAAAAAGGCAGCAAAATGTTGACCGCCGAATAGCTGTCAAGTCTCAACATTGATTTGGCGGCGCTTTAGGAATGTGTGTGTGAAGTGGTGGCGTGGACGGTGAGTGTGTGTGTGTGTGTGTGTGTGAGGGGGGGGTTATGCGTCTTAATTTCGGGGGAGGGAAGCAGGCCCGCCCCCCCCCTCCCCCGAAATTGGTGCAAGACTGGCACCAATTTGGCCAGACTGTGTGTGTGTGTGTGTGTGTGTGAGGGGGGGGGGGTTATGCGTCCTAATTTCGGGGGAGGGAAGCAGGCCCGCCCCCCCCCTCCCCCGAAATTGGTGCAAGACTGGCACCAATTTGGCCAGTCTTGCAGGCCCGCTGCCCCCCCCGTTGAGTACGTGCCTGACCTGAAGCATGGTCGCTGTAGTGAGTACAGGGTGCTCCACATCTGGTCGCTGGCGATCGAGCATCGCGAAAAGTCGCAAGTGCATCCCGTGTCCAAAACAGAAGATGTAATGAAGTATTCCGTCATTTTGACACGACGTAAAATGATTAAACAAACAACGCAAGCTTAATGTCACACGAGCGAACTCGATGGCACAGGTAGCAACAAGGCGACGACGAGGAACGTTTTCTAAACAAATACTCTCGCACCCAGCACCCCGAACGCTTCATCACGTGTACGGCAGGGCGCGCTAGCATTTTTGCAATGTGTCCATTTTGCTTCTTCAGGTCGCTAGGCTGTGTTCTAGCACAGCTGTAACCTATGGAGAGCGTGAATGCAGGTGCCTATAGGGCGCCCCATGCAACTTGTGCCAAAGTTTTTCTTGATGACCTACAATTTCCTGATTGACAATTTGGCTCTGAATATAATACTTGAGGAGTTGGTAAATAAGAATAACCTCATTAGGCGAAATACCAAAAGTAGTCTCACTTGCTCCAAGCGACGGCAAACAACATTACCTTGGTTCTGTCCGCTACGGTGCACTCGCGCATTTTCTTAAAATATTGGCACAAGTTACGTGGTACGCCCTGTATATAGTCTGCGTACGGGCGCAGTGCGTACAAATGCAGTTGTATCACGCGGTTAACAAAGATTAACCAAGTTTTGCCACAAAGGCATCGCAGGTCCACTACAAGATACGCAAGGGTGCACTTATGGATCATATTTAATCGGAAAAGAGGCTTTTGGGCTTCTTTTGGAATTAACAGCCTAATATGGGGTTACAGTTATCGCTGTGGGTGCACTGTAGACTGACACGTGACTGTGGCCCTTCTCTCTTTCTGTTTTTCTTTATGCAGGCATTTTATTGGTGTGTTATCGTGTAGCTTTAAAGGGCAACTCCGGTAATTATTTAACCATGTTAGGACATTGTCATCTTCAATTGGCATTGACAGTCCTGTCACCGGTAGGGTGGTTTACTTTACTTATAGACTCATCAATAATATTAAATAAACAATAAATGAGGTGCCGAAACAGAAACGGATAACTGCTCGTGCGACATCACGATGAGTCGATGACGTCAGATCCTACACTACCGTAATGTAAACACGAGTACACGTAGTGCTAATCCCAAAACATGAGAAGCTGCTGATGCCTCCTGATTACATGGGGGAGCTTTTACAGCTCCTTCGAAGTAGACAGCGGTGAATTCAGCGACAATATGAGCGCTGAAGGATCGCTGTTTGCTTTTGACCAGCCGCCGCCACGCGAGGCAGCTGATGTGCCCACTGTTGCGACTCGAGGTAAATGTTTAGGCTAGGAATCTTCCCGGCACATTGACGAGTACGTCCGATGGTAGCAATGATGGAAAAAGGGTTTATTCTATATTATTTACACTTGCTCCAGATACGGAAGCCCACTCCATGTAGGAGCATATTAAACGACTGAGTTCACATCAGGACCCTCTCTCACTGCACCAAAGGTCTCCAATTTTAATACCGTCGTCTTCCCTAGGAGACTAGACTAGGGAATCTGAAGACTGTATCTCGGCCCGTCACATTCGTCGAATCGGTCGCAATATTTCTCCCAAGAATTCTCACTGCTCCGCCTCCTATGTTGCACCTTCGCCCCCGCATATAGCGCAAGCGTGCAGAAATCTGGGAATACGAGGTCGACTCTACGGTAGAGTACGACGTTGGCATACATCAATTAGTTCAGCTTATCAGGGTCAGGTTCAGGTGGAGTGAAGTTCGCGGTAGTTATCCCCTTAAAATGAGCTCCTTTGTTTGGGCTTCACAGTCTACGTCGGGCCCCGGCATCGTCTGGGCGGCGCGCGCTGGTGAAATGACTACCTCGGGGAAAACGTCTAAGGAATGCTCATCGCCGTATTGAGACGTAACACCAAACTCAATGCATTGTGATGCGTCAAGACAAAGAGAAGCACTGGTTATCACGTCTGTCAGAACGACGATTGTCGACCGTCGGGTCGCAGAAAAAGGAGCCAGCTTCGTCGTTTCTGGCCGAAGTGGCGGTGTTATCTCTGACGTCACAAACACAGTGTGGCCAGTGAAAAGCCATACATTCGTCGGCATGAGTCGGGAACACGCAACCAATTTTAAAATTCATCTGCAGGAAAACTAAATGACTTGCAGCAATATTGTTTGGCACAGACAACCATAGTGCAAAAGAGAATGCATATTCAAAATTTTATTATGGGCAGTGGACATCTAAAAATCGCCGGATTCAACCTTTAACTCTAACTTATTTACCGCTTAGTTAGCTTAAAGTGTAATTAAGCAGTTACTATTTGTATGTAGGAACAGTGGGTTTTAAAACGCTAAAGAATTCTAAGGGGGAGTCAGCGAAAGAAAAAGCAAAAAAAAAAACAGCCAGTTACACATAAGCTTTTGGGAAAGGAAAATGGGAGGTGATGGTATTTAAAAGAAAGAGGAAGAGGCCAAGTAAAAAAAATTGTATGGGTCGACCTGATTGCTCGCCAAATTTGCGCATCGCTATGTTGCCTCTGCGGTGGATGAGTGCAACGGCACGTGTCTGAGAGGTACTTCCTGGCACGATTCCGGCACGATTCAAATGCCTGATGGTGATTTCATGAATTCCATTAAAGATTTTGGCAGGAAATATGGCATAAATTGAAACTCCCTCGCGTTAGAATGAAGAATGTGGGAAGAGATGGAATAAGGATGAAAACTAGATTGAGATGGCTACACAGTTTGAGGTATACATGGAGGTAGGAAAAAGTTAGGAGGGGGCATCACGTCACGCAGCCAGCTTTGGCAAGCGAACGCTCCGTGACGTCAGTTACATTGCTCAGTGTCGGCGCACCACGTGACCTCTTGCGTCGAGATCACGGAGCGAGAATCAAGATTTGCAGCAATGTTTGGTTCCAGGTAGCTTTTATTCAGGGCAGTCTTGTTCGGCTGCCCTGTTGTAGTTGTTCTACAAAAGGTTGGCTCAAATTTCTAAGCAAGAGTTTAAACCTAACTGTAGGCACTGCGAAGCTCTAACCGCAGACCAAGATCACATACTTTGGGGATGCCCATCCAACCACTCACCATGAAGGATTCTTCGGCAAGCTTCACCTCTCCAGGTCTGGGAGCATACGATCAAGATTGATGGCCCAAAATGCCAAGTCATGTTGGCAGAGTGGGCTAACTACGTCGCGGCCACATGGCATCCACGTTAGCTCCTTTGCCAGGGCCTCAATAACTAATAGGCGTGTAATAAAGTTTACTTCTCTCTCTCTGCATGCACAACAGGAGCAATAAAACCAACCACGCACTTTGACGTGACGATCACGTGTTGGGCCGACAGGATTGGCTTTAATCGCGTTGACCGATGCTCCATCCTTAGGTTTTCATTCCTCCATGATGGTGTATGTAAAATGACTCTGAATGCACACAGAAATGCGTGTACATGTAAAACAAGACGCAAGCAAACGCATTCAGCGTTGTTGTATTAACGCGACACAGTGTATGTTCTGTTAACTTGAACCTCAAGGGAACA
This sequence comes from Dermacentor albipictus, assembly GCF_038994185.2. Taxonomy (NCBI): domain Eukaryota; kingdom Metazoa; phylum Arthropoda; class Arachnida; order Ixodida; family Ixodidae; genus Dermacentor; species Dermacentor albipictus. The sequence goes on along the minus strand of NW_027225567.1, from coordinate 1,670,300 downwards.
AATAAAAAAAAAATGACCATAGACTTCAGCGATTTCTGCGACTCTGAACTCGTTTACTGCGACTGTAGTGAAGCGGGCACCACCATCTTTGCAAGAAGAATTTCCTAATTTCGATGTAGCGCAATGTTGTCTTCGTCCGCTATCAACATTGCCCATTTACGCCTCCCAAAAACGTGCACAGCCGCCACAAATCTCATACTCTACGTGGGGCGCAACCAAATTACCGATCCCCGAAAGCTAAGCTATAGGGCAGCGGTTAGCTCGGCGAGCTCCCAACCACACATAGTCACAGGGGCGTGAGCTCAAAGTTCCAGTGGCGAAGTTTTGTTTTCTCTTCGCCCTCTGACGAGGTTGGAGCCGACGATGTTGCCCGACGATGACGACGCGATGACGAAAGCTGCCTAACATCGTCGGCATAACGGACAAGATGGACACACGCGAGTCCAGCGTCGAGCCTCTTAACTGCGGTCGCAGAAAGATTTCTCCACATCGTCGGCATCAGCCTCATTCCAGTGAATGCGAGAATGCAAGGCTCCCACAAACAGCCTATCGCAAGAAACCAAAGAACGAAAAAAAAAAAATAAAGAAAATTTTATCTTAGCAAGAGTCGAATAATACCTTTGTAAACATGCTTTCACATACCGCCTCGAGCGCGAAGGAAAAGGTTATCTCGCCGCGCGCCCGTTATTCCAAAATGACGAGCCCTTCGCCTTTCGTAACGCGATCAGCTAAAGCGTCCTCTGGCGGCACGTGAAAGGAAAGCTTGGCCGAAAGCTCGTAACGCGAGACACCCCGCAGCACTTTCCCGAGCCGTGTCGGCCGTGTCCGGCGCCCTCGTTTCCGAACTGCTGTGCACCGGCGACGATGACGAGCTGTGAAACGCTTTCGCGCGCCCACGAACAGGCGCCGTCGTACTAATGCCGTGCGGCATGGCTGTCGTTTCTGTTAATTTCTTTCTTCGCCGCCGAGTTTCCGCAATTAGCTCCGCCTCGGTGCTTCTCCTGCATGGCGCACCGTGGCGAACAATGTTAGAAGATGAATGCAGCGCACGCGAGCGCGGGTGATGCGCGCGAAGAGTGCTTGAAAGGAACAGCGACGCTATAGATCGAGCTCATCATCAAATAGCGGTGGCACAAACACCGATAAACGTGCTGCCTAACGCGTCAAACAAGAATGAAAAGGAAATATTTAACGTTCGTGTTTTGACAGCTGCATGGTGTTTGGCTCGGCAGGTCGTTTTGTAGCACCGATACCGGTTATGTAAAACCCCGCTTGGCCTTCTATTCTCAGCACATACTTGGTCTGCAACTGACGTCACGCAGCTTTTTTATTTGAAACAAGAATGCGAGCGTCTAAAACACCTTAAAAAAGTTTTCCCGCCGTGGAGTCACATGAGCGCGCGTCAGGTCATGAGGCGCACGTGATCGGAGTGAGCGGACATCGAGCTGAATTTCTACGCTTACTGCTGCGCCGTGTACTTAATAATAATAATAATAATAATAATAATAATAATAATAATAATAATAATAATAATAATAATATCAAATACCTCAAGTTTTTATTTCGAAGCGCCACAAACAACAGCCGGACCACTTTCATCCTACAAACTGAGGCCTCTGGCGTCGTACACTTTGGCCATTGATATAATGCAATACAAAAAAATGAAAAAAATATCTATCTGCAAACAAAAAGGAAACAGTGAAACAGAGAAAGCCTCAGAAATTCTTCGCACGCATGCTGAATGGCTCAATAAAGGGAGGAGGTTCATTCTGGGAACAGACTGAACGGTTCAGACTGTCAACCAGTAGCCCCACTCAACAAGGACGAGAGCAGCATGCACTGGTATCATGTACCACCTTATCATCATTGCCATTGCATAAGTACCAGGTACCGTGCTTATGCACGTGGTTTTTGCGTCAGTCCTTAGAAAGCATTGTAAAGCTACGCAGCACTGTTGATATCGCAGCTGTTAAATATATATGTCAAGTGACCGCAGCCTGACGCTGTACGCAATGACGTTATTTCGATTGCGGCCGAACATCGCCTGTGCGCATTTGAGCTCTGCTGCGACGCCTGCTCCGTGCCCGTGTCACGTGATCAGACACGTGACCAGCGAACGATATACCAACGTGAGACGCGTCCAGGTGAGAATAATGCGCTTCTCTTTGTCGTTTGCACGCTTTCTTAGTGTCCCGAACGACTTGACAAAAGAACGGAAGACAGCCCGATAAAAAAAAAAAAAACAGAGCTTGCGGCGCCAGACACCATTCGTCATTCGGTTTGCGTCCATTTGTTGCGGCGCAATCTAGCCGCGCATCCCAGAGTTGACAGCTCTGTGCGGTAAAATCCACGGTGTAGAACGATCCTGCGTGCATCGACTTGGATAACAGAAAGGAGCAGGAATATACACACACACACACACACACACACACACACACATATATATATATATATATATATATATATATATATATATATATATATATATATATATATATATATATATATATATATTTATATATATGACTCCAACTTTCACCGTTATGTTTTTGTTGCACTCGACCCAAAAGCTTAATCTTCACGGGTGTTATAGTGCAACAAAAACATAACGGTGAAAGTTGGAGTCGTCGTGGCGGTTCTTCCGGATTTTGCGCTCCCTCGGTGAGATCATTTGGATGAAAAACGATAGTTGTAAGGAACGGTGATTTTGTTGCATCAAATATCGAGCCTATGGTCGTCGCGTCCCTGAGATATGTTTCTGCTCGTTTATTATTATTATTATTATTTCTTCGGCTTGGGTGGCCTCTTCATGCTTGCTACCCCTTATACGGAGTCGTTACGCTGGTGTTTGGGTGTTTCTGAATGTGTCGCGATTTGCGTAGAATCGGGAGGAGTGAAATTTTTTTCTGAACATTATCAGATGGTATTTATTGCAACAATCCAAATGATTAAGCATGATACGGCTCATTCCCGGTTGTGTGTATTTCTTAAGGTACCCCCTAATATAACTGCGACGGCAGCGAGATGCGCATTCAGCTACCTCAATCCTCAATCAAGTCTCGAGCAGCGTCGCTACCACAGTTCTATAGCAAGGACGGCGCAAGCCACGCTATATAACTATTAGCCCCGAGAAAGAGGAATGGCGCCCTCTCGCGAGTGACGTCACGGCCAGGACGCCGCTCGCTCCGGCTCGCTCGGCTGCCGCGCGCGCTCGTTCCCTTCGTGTATGCTTGGGGTATAGGTGGCTCGAGCCGTACGTATTGAAGAATAAGTCGGCTTCTTTCAGCTGCCACACCTTAACCACAGTTTCTTCTTCAAAAGCGTGTGAGTCAAGAAACTTTGCGGCTTGGATATCGCAAGCTAAGTAGCGTTAAAGGGGTCTACTAGTTTTTGCAATGCATATATGCGCCGTGTCTATCGGTAAATTTTGACTAAAAAAAGAATATCTGCAAATTCAACGCGCGAAGTTGTGTATGATGCTTCGCTAAACACTTAACATTCCTTTAGTATTTAGCTATGAGAAGTACTGCATTTTACGTGGAAGAAAAATTTGGTAATTGGCGTCAACATGTTATCCGATGTTAGAAAGACACTGCCCAGCGAAGCTGTCATCATGATTCCTATGACTCTGGTGTGTTGTTCTATTCAATTATGGCCATTCATTAATTCGTAAAAAAATAGTTAGGCGCGCATTTCTTATGAAAAAGTTTGCTGCTACTTTCATCCCCCTCTGAAACAGGCCTCCAAAAAATGAATTGCTCATGGCTGCTAACACGACGGCGCGTCATGTAGAGTATTTACATAGTTAATTCACAAACACCATAGTAGCAATCACCTGAGAGAAAAGTTTCGTTGTTTAGATCGAGAGCCACTCAATTGAAAGTGATGAAATGTATCATAGTGGCCCTCAGTAGCCTTTATCGACAATATGGCACACCCCTGATCATGTAACGGTAGCAATCGACTGTCTGTATGGCGAGGCACGCTATGTTCGCGAAACCCATCAGTTCACTTCAACTTCGAATTAAAACCATAAAGCATTTTTTTACAGCGCCAACTGGAATGGCTAAAGTATTCTCGAGCTACTACTACGCAGCTTAGATTGCCTACAAAAGGAAAATTCAAGCACCTTTTGTCTCACCATGTCTCGATCCAGCGTTATTTAATTATACAAACGGATAACTATTCGCTTCGTCGGTACATAAAAGAGAACCTTGCAGGCTAATTTAGGTTTGCTCCAATCCAATCGCAAACATTCATAAAGAAAGCACCACAAGCCTTGCATATACTTTCACTTGATTTCTGACCCTCCACAGGGGGAATTTCGATATCTTCAATATGTCCCATACTACTAGTCATTGACGCTTCGACTGCTTTCTGGCTGCAGCTATGCGGTCCAGCAGGCATACTTCACTAAAAAAATTGGGCCGAGCAGCCTGTGTCAGTTTGCTAAACAGATTCGTCATGTATATTCCTCAAGCAACAAGCACCAGTAAATTTCTCAAGTGAGTTTGATTTGATTTGATTTATTAATTTCCATTTACACACACACCTGTACAGAGGAGTGGTAAATGGAGGTGGATGAGGGAAAAAAGCCGCACAGACGCGGCTTGAGGTAACCTCACCCTCTTAGGTACAATATGGCTGCATGGGGTAACACATCAAGCGCCATATAAATTACATTTATATAGTGGCCATAAAACATTGCAGTTATACAATATATGAAAGCACAGTGAAATATTTCCACGATAACAATGCGAAACACACTGCGGCATTGAAATAAATAAATGATATACACTTGGTAACATAGACAAAAAAAGAGGAACATAACATGCATTATTAATCATTAACAAACGCGCTCTAAAGAGGTGAGTTGAACGTGTAGCACGGAAAAGGGAATATATATTGGTACATTCCTATTTGTACTCTGTAAATAGCTGTAAGCCTTCATTAACTTTACTTCAAATTTCCGCCGCTTAAAAAAAATAAACACGTGAAGAACCACCTAATGTTGACAAGCAGTTAAAGAAGCAAGTGAGGCGTGTAGAATCTAAGCTCCAGTATTAGTTAAGTCACCGTGCTACTGCCGAGCGTTTCTGTGAGGAAATGCAAAAATTCGATATTATACCATGAACTACTCGTCGTGAGCAAACCTGTTTTAGCGGAATAAAATCAACGTAACTGCTGTAGAAGTCATATATCGCCAGCTTTGTGACATACTTGTTGCACCGCGGCAGGTATGGTATCATAACTGGATTCCTATAGGCTATGCTCTTGCGATTGTCGATCCGCGTATGAAAAACCCGCAATGGGCTGGTCTGCGTCGCTTCGGCTGGCACTGTAGCGCTGCCTTCGAGAGCTGCATTGTTGTCTAAGAAATTAGCTCATTGAATAAATGCTCGCAAAGGAAGACGTCTTAAAAATATATTTGAGACGACCACCATAAGTATACAAGCAGAGAGAACGAGGGCGAACAAACGAAAACACCGCAGAAAGCGCCCGGACAACGCCCGAACTGTAGCAGACGACAGGCGCGAGTCCGTGCCCTGAAGTCACGCGAGCGGCGCTCGCAGCGCCGCTCGTGTTCGTTCTCGGGGCTAATAGGCACGGGCCTTGGCGATATCGCCGTTACACGGGGAGCAACGCGGGTACGTGCCACGTTGGAGATTTCGGAGCCAATGTCGCATCTCGTTATGACAAATTTTGGGGCCATTTACTTACTGTTGAATTAACTTCACGGCATAATGATCGTCTCCTGTACACGGCGAACCGATGTTTGATTCTCAGCCGGTGAAATAATTTTTCTCGCGTGCGGCTGACATTTCGCGCAGTGTTACATTCCCACCGTTGAAAAAGAACAAAAAAATGCAATCGTGCATGGACAACCTATCGTTGTAATCAGATGTATGTGTCCCATGAGACCGCGACGGGATAACGCAGCGATTCTATTCCAATCTCATGCTTTGTCAGTGGTCAGAGCAATGCTCCGCCCTCGTTATTAAGGAGATGAGCCTGCCGTGAACGGTGGATGATAAGAGTGGCATAGAATCGAGCGGAAGGCATCGCTGCATTATACAGGTTCTGCAGGGTTGATATTTTCGACACTCGTTTTTCACTACACTGTCCCCTTCCGCCATGTTTGCATTTTTAGCCAATCAGAGATCGCCTATAGCAGCAATGTGAGCCAGTAAAAGCTGACAAAATGGCGGAATTTGACAGTATCGCGTAATTTGGAGTTATCCCCTTCAACGATCTCCGCAGCGGAGATGCGCAACTCATGACGATCCAGAAAAGCATGCATGTACATGCTAATGCTGGTCTATGTACAGCGGAATGTTACGCTCCCGACAGTTGGATGTATCTGCTGTTACTTTGCGGTATCCTCTATATTTGCATTTCGGCGCCCGATGCTACGTAACTTTATTTTCTACGATTGTGGGGTATGTCCATGGTTCGCTGCTGTTTGGCATGCAATCGTCGCAAATTGAGACACCAACAGAAAAAAAAATATGAACAACAGACTTCAGCGATTTATCTGGCTCTCAACTGGTTCACTGAACAACTCGTTGCTTTTTTTTTTTCGCCAGCGACGGTACGCTATGCTCCGAAGCTATTCGTTTTCGAAAACAAGTATTTAGTCCAGCTGGTATAATGTGGTCTGCAAGGGGCGAAGCTGGACCTCGTAACGGAGAAAAAAAGACGCAGGAGGTGCTTTATATGACGGCCGTGGTCGTGTACCTTCAAGCTTCCCTCACAGCTTCTACTTTGTTGAAATGGGCGCATGACGCACCTTTATCTATGTGCGACTCTTGCGGGACCGAAGGAAGTGAAGCCGAGGGTGAAGCTAGAAGCTAAGATGTAGCCAGACGACGACGGTCGTCTTCGAAACATGCGCTTGTAGAACGAGGGACAAGGCGAAAAAAGGAGACTATAAAACATAAATACTGCAGTTTTACATGCCAAAACCACGATTTGATTTTGGGGCGCGCCATAATAAGGGACACGGGATTAATTTAACGTTCTCCCAATGCACGTTAAAGGTGAGGTGCTTCATGTAATGAGCTAGGTGCTTCATGTGAAAATACGACACCAAGTGCATGGACAGGCGTATTTGCTGTCCGTCTAGTTTCGTCGTTTCTGTGAATATCTAATTTTTATTTTTATTTTAGGCGAAATATAACTTATTTTAATTTGGTCCCTGAACCACTTTCGGTATACTGGCGTACCACATCACCGCAAAGCACAGTGGCTGTCGTGCTAGAAACAGTCGACACGCGCAGTGTAGAACAGTAACGTGAACTTATTCAGCACCTTGGAGTTTGACGGTGTTGTCCCGTCCTAGAAACTATTATTAAAATTGTCTTTGGCTTGTCTTCCTGTCATACTTCCAAGGGGATGTCAGAAGCCTTCAGGTCGAGTGAGTGCTCTCGAAGTTCGCTTCATTTTTTAGCAGCCCGTCCTTTGTCTACATTCCGGTTGACACATGCGTCTCTGAAAAACTTTAGAACACACACGGGTTGGCACATGTTGAAGGATTTATCCCGGGTAACGATGAAGACAGCAGTGAAGCAGGACCCGCGAGCTCTTCTGCGCGCGACTGCGACAAAACAACGACACAGCTAAGCAGACGCCTTTCATGAATCAAATTAACTCTAATGTTACATTCAAGACAGCTACAAAATCATGCTCGTCATATCATTATTGTTTGCCCATATCGCGTGACCGGGAGAGGCCTTCGTCCTGCAGTGGACATAAAAGTGTGATGAGGATTATGATGGTGATAATAATAATAATAATAATAATAATAATAATAATAATAATAATAATAATAATAATAATAATAATAATAATAATAATAATAATAATGATGATGATGATGATGATGATGATGATGATGATGATGATGATGATGATGATGATGATGATGATGATGATGATGTCATGTGAACTGCAGAAAGAGACGCCTCTCCTTTTTTTCTCTCTAAAGAACCGTGTCCCGTGCTTATTGAACGCAATATGCAGCCGTGAATTTCCTCTTCAACTAGCTCCACATAACGAGAGCAGAACCCGATTTGCCAAAAAATTTCATTGCCAGCCTCTTGTTTGCATAAAGGACTATTTTAATTTGACACTTTATATTCTTGCTTCGCTGAGAACAATGCCAATCCGGCAAAGGCAGTGCATGTCGAGATTGTGTTCCAAATTCTGGAGTTTTATATTGTTTTCTTAATTGAAAGGAGCTGCACTAAACCTTCGTGCATGCAAGATGGCTCTTTTTTTTTCTATAACTGCGATCTTCGGCACGCACATTATCGTAATATACTTTTCGAGGCACGACAGGAGCACAAGGGGAATATATATTTTTTAATTTCTTTTATTTTTTTGCGACTAGGTGACACAGTCGAGCCCTCGGATGCTTAAGAAATTCGCGTTACAGTTTCACGCTCGGCGTGCCGACTGCCTGAAGCACGAGAGACCTTGCGCTGTGAGGAGAAGTGGTGGTACGGAACTATGCTGAGTATGGTCCAGAGGCCACATTAAAAAAAATATTCATAACTCGCGTAGCACAAACAATCAGAAAAGTGAACTGTAAGGCCAACAAACAGGCCTATCTAATGTCCTTTGTAAGGCATTTTCTTTTACACGGTGCACCTCGTTGCGATACTTAGGGATGAAAGTGGACAAAAACCGAAATTTTATTATCTTTAGTAAACTTTTTTAAGGAAAATGCAAATTATTGGTGAAAAATGAATTTTAATCTAAAGTAGAGTTTTATTAAATTAAAGTAACACAATTCCGATACAGAAATGAACATTATTTTCGCAAGTAAATAATGGCAAATTCGGCAAATTTTTGTTAAAATATTGGCCTCTTCAGGAACTTTCTTTTTCACCGATACTGACGCTAAATGCCACTATAATATTTAAGAAAAGAAACCTTTCTAATTACAGCAGGCAATGTTGGGCAGGTATAGGAACAAAATTAACTTGGTATTAATTTTCCCGCCAAACCGTGGTTCACGGACTTGAGCAAACTTTGGAAGCACTTCACGAGCCAACACACTTTCACTACTTTTTTTTCCGCAATGATACACCGGGAAATTACTCCGAGCAAGTCATAACAAAATATCCGTGACATTTTTTACAAGGAAATTTGCGATGGTCGAGTGACACGTCTGGGACATTCGGCGCGGAATGACCCATTGCAGTTTACGCTGACGGCGCATTTACTGACTGTTATGTGGCAGCCCATGAGTACTGTCATGCAGAGCTGCATCCAGATGACAATGTGTATACATGCGTTCAAGATTAAATTATGCAGTTCTACGTGCCAAAAACCGCGATCTGATTCTATAAGGCACGCCGTGGTGGGGGACTCCGGATTAATTTCTGGCCACACGGGTTTCTTTGTCGTGCACCCAATGCACAGTACACGAGCATTTTTTTCCAATCCGCTCTGTCGGACTGCGGCGGGCCGGGGATCGAGCCCAGGACCTTGCGCTCGGCAGCGCAACACCTTGGTCACTGAACTAACGCGGCGCATAATAAGGGTGGTGCTCCGCCGATGATGTGTCGTGGCTGTGCACAGGACAGAGGCGCTTCAAAGTGACTGTAATGCGAGTTTTGGTCTCCTTTTCTTTTCTTTTTTTCGTTTTCTTTTTTTCATTCGCATTGCGTTACTGCCAACGTAGCACAGTAACACACGTTGTGGCAGCGCACGCGCATTCAATATTGCCATGTATAGCGAAAGCCTCATTTTCTGCTCCTGTGTGGCAGGCAATTAAGCTTAGTCAACTTGCTCAATGCTGGCTTCATAGGTTTGATGCCGAGGCTTGATCTAGAAAGAACAGGCTGTTTAACCAGGTGCCCTATGTAGCTTCGAATAATTAGGGGTATAATGCATACGCTTGTCGGGCACTCCATTCTTAGGCTCATTGACTGTAAGCGTAAGTTAAAATGCCTTACGTTTTTTTTTTCTATGTCGCCATCACGTGCTGCCGAGTGCGTATACTGTATCGAAAGGAAATACTCCAGGCACTAGAATGCCGCGGCAGAATCGAGCAACGATCCCCTTAGGCGAAGCGCCACTGCGGTCGACACCGTTAACAAATGAAACATGAGTGAGAGATATAAAAGAAGCAAGGGGGGGGGGGGGGGGGGGCGTCATTGAGCAAGTAGCGATACTCGCGAGAGAAAGCGTATCGGGCGAGCATCCACAGTTAAAGCTTCGTCGTGGTTCCAATACCGGCGTACAACGACAGTGAAGTACCAATAGTGTAGAGACAACAGAGCCCGTTTCGTTCTCTAGCTACGTAGCGCTCCACGCTCGACTGGTTGTCCCAGTCAGCCGCGCAGCTGTAGCAATAGCGAGCCCTCAGCCTCTAGCGGGCTCGCGCCTCGCGACATGGTCTAGTGGCTCGCTGGGGGGGGGGGGGGGGGGGGCACCACACAAATGCAGGGGAGGTAAACACAAGGAGGGAGGGGCGCACTCAAATCCCCCTTCAGTGCCAAGCGCCGCCGAGCACCGCAAACAGAGGTGGAAGAGAGTCGTGTGAGTTTACGCTTCTTCGCGTGTTGCGCCAGCGGTCGCCGCCGCGTCCGAGCAACGCTGGCGACACACGAGTGGACGGCAGGCCCCGTGGCGCTGGTTGCAGCAGCAGAGCGCCTTCGAGCGTCCACTTCCGACCGCGCCCCTCCTCTCGGAGTACCCTTCCTCCTCCTGCTTTGCTTCCGGAGGCGCCCGGAAGTGCGCCCTTGTTCCCGTTTGGCGACCTCCCCGCTTTCTCGTTTCTTCCACTGGCGGCCAAGAAGTATCGAGTCTACCCCAGACAACGATGGCCTGCGGAGAAAGTGCCCCAGGGAAAAGAACAAACAAAAGCCGAAAAAGAAAACGTTTTCCGTGGATGCACGCTACTTTCCCGGTGCCGCGTTTTTTACTTCATCGCCGGGTTTTATCTCGCTGTTGAATCTCGGCTCAGTGGCCCGACTCGGCGGTGCGGAGTACGCAGGCCAACGCGATGGCCGATCCACTCGGAACGTCCATTAGCGTATGGCCTGGACAAGAGAACCCTTCCACTTCGGCGAGGCATTCATTGTGCGGCGAGTTTTCCTTCGCATATGTGGACTAATTGAGCTCTTCGGAACTCACGCCTTAGCTGTGGCCCCCTCTATTGCCCTCTTCCTGAAAAAACAAAGGGGGGGGGGGGGGGGGAGTCCCTTCATCGACTACTCTTCTCATAACTTCTCGCCAACTGCTCTTCAAAAGGCGGACTTCGAGGTCCTAATTTGTCGTCAAACAAATTGGCCGCGCGCGGAAGTCGCCTTAATCCAAAGCGCTCGCGTGCAAATACGCGGACTGTGAATTGGCAAACAGAATGGCGTGACCGGCGACCAGGAAGTGACGCCGATAACGCGTGACGACGATCGAAGAGTAGGTCGGCTGCCGCGTCGAATCGGGTGACGTGGAACAGAAACGCTTCGGCCCAGCGGGTCACGGTGGGTAACTCTAACAAAATGGTAGATGATAGCGTTTTTTCTATCGACGTGACGGTACTCAGCTACGGATATTAAAGCGGTGTTGGCTCGTTATTATGGCACTATTCATACTAATAACTCCGCTGCCGCACGGGCAATAAATGAGCAGGCTTGTCGTGCTATGGCAACAGCACATGCCACACGTGTCCGAAGCTATTTCGCTTTTCGTGCTGATGGCGCTGGGGTCTTTACCGAAGCAGGGCCTATAGTTTGATGCGAATCATCTCCAAGACTGTCGGTGCTGGTTTTCCACAGCCCGCACCTACTAAGCAACGCCATTGGAAGCGTTTTAAATCGCGTGTGCTTCGGGTAAAGCCTGACGGCGCTGCACACTCTAAAGCATTGCAGAGGTTGCGTTGGGGAAGCTGCGATTACAACTCACATTAACGTGGGCAGCGACTCTTCGTTGCACAGATTAATACGCTCCAGCTATAAATCTTCTAAGTTAGCGCGCGTTCAGGGGAAGAGCGTTGCTTGTGCATGCTGCCTCATACATGTAGTTAACGAGAAGAAAGGTGGTTAACCGAAGGACCCGATATTTACTAGTCATATAATAACATACCAACAAACACCGACACCAAAGACAACATAGGGGAAATGATTTGTGCTTAATAAATGAAATAAAGAAACGATACACCAGCAATAGCAATGAAAGTGGATGAATAAACAGCTTGGCGCAGGTGGGGAACTATCCCACAACCTTCGCAGATGAAAAAACAACTTTCCGCAGGTGGGGAACCATCCCACGACCTTGGAAGTTGTTTTCATCCACTTTCGTTTGCATTAATGTATCATTTCTTTATTTCATTTATTAGGCACAAGTAATTTCGCCTATGTGGTCTTTGGTGTCAGAGTTTGTAGGCTTCTTATTATATGGCTCGTACATGTAAGTGACATACGTACAGTATGGACTAAGTAATGAGGCGTGGAGCACAGACAACGCTATTCTTTAGAGAGAAACGCCCAACTCTTCAGCACGGCACAATGGGAAGGGATGAAGGAGCTCACATGCTCGGAAAGCTTGGAGATTCAGGTCTAAAGACACCGGGCTGTACGAGAAGCAAAAACTTACATCGAAGCTCGTACCCCAGCATAGCCTGTCTATGCCCTCAATAATATTAAGGCAATCATGACTTAAGGGTAAGGGTGCACTAAGTGCAAGCCTGTGGCTAGCGCGGCATATATGCAGTGTAGGGGTCATAAAGGGCGAGTCTTGTCTATAAAGATGGCTGTGCTACTTGCAGGACTGAGCCTATAGTGTCCCACTGAGGTATCTCGTATGGAAGAGGAAAGTAGTGATACAAGCGTATTCGTAAGTAGAACAAAGCAAACACTATTAGGCTTGTGCTCGCGGATGGCAATCTTCGCCCTCATCTTATGCCCTCGCAAAGTCCACCAGATTCAGCAGAAACACAATCTCCCCGCAATTGAGCGGAGCCAGATTTTCTCACTGTCTGAAGTTCACTTCGTACGACATACACCGCACTCAAAACTTGCAGGCCGAGTACATCCAGGCTTGCAGTGCATATGCTTGTGTTTGCGAACAGTTTCGATATTATCGATCGCGAACAACGAGCCTAACCTCTTTAGATTCACTTAAACTACGAAGGGCTCATACAAAGGACCATTATTTGACCGTTTTAGATAGTTCACAGCCAGCGGTCAACTTTGCGTGGATGGCTGTCTGGCTGAATAAACCGGGCCTATGCCGGATACCGTGAGATGCGCTGATCATGATACCAGTGTGCAGTATGCATCTTCGCATGGGTTTAAATGTTGCTCGTAACGCGGACCAATCATGAAGATAATGAAATGTCACAGCACCAACGCGCCTCATAGAGCTTACCATGCAACCAGTGTCCCTAACAGCCTATCTCAGCAGGTCCTACCTGAAAGCTATCGCGTGACGTGGAAAATCATTCTCGGATGATTTCTGCGTAATGTTTTTTTTTTTTTTTTCTCCAGAAAGCGATGCGACACGAGCCTGTTCCGCAAGGTTGGGGAAGTGGGGGAGTCAGAAAGGGGGAGTGGAGAGAGAGATCAAGAGGCTAAATAAAATAAAGAGAGTAAAGAAATAGAGAGCGGTTCGACCCCGTTCCGCGCGTTGTACACGCAGCGAAAGTGATCGCGCGCGCTTTGCCTTCGCTAGCGCACGTCGGGCTGCGGAAGGCCGCCGGCCACTGACCCGCGCGTGTACGCCACGTTTCGCTATGCGGCGCGGGGCAGGCACCGGCGACGGTCAATGCGAAGGAGACGGAAACCGGAGAGGCGGGCAGTGGCGTGCGCGTCACTCGCGAGCTCGTCGAGAAACGAATTTGCGAAATCACCCGCCGGAAGCATTGTCTCGCAGGGGAGCGCGCTAAGGATGGAGGGGTGCAGATTTGGGAGGAAGGACGACGGGGACGGAGACAAAGTGTCCAGGGCTGCGGGATCTCGACACGGAGGACATAATTCCTGCCGCGCGCGCGCTGGAGACGTTTCTTCCGCGCTCTGTCATCACCATGGACGCTAGGGCATACAGTATAGGTCGAATTTTTCTCTCGCGTGATCCCCCCTCCCCCCCCCCCCTTCGGGCGTCTCTACGACACTTTATTCTTGAACCTGTCACCACCTGATTTTCTTTCTTCACGCATGGTGGCAGGAGACCAGAAGGGACTGTCCTAGCGAAGTGATGTGTGATAGCTACGCCACGAATTTGGCCGCGATGTTGAGGATTGGATGTCCAGGGAAGAGTCGTCGCGCGCACGTAGTATGGCGTTGTGTAGGCTGCAGGGGTGGGATTTAGCGCCAGTCGTCGTTGAGGGAGGGTCGTCGTTGAGCGCAGCTGAGATGGGTGAACTTCCCAAAACACAGTGGACATCATTTGTGTAAATTTCTTATTTAGAGCGAAAATGTTCTGCATTATTTAGCATATGAAGCACTCAGCCAATTCTTTTTATAAGCTACGACGATAGCTCTACGAGTTAGGTCGTAGACAGAAAATGAGACAGAAAATAAATGATACAGAAAAACACACATTTTCTTTTACAACTAATAGCTGTTCGGGTTTATTACAAGGGTTTCGTATTCCGCGTCCGTGCGTAACGGTCATATATCACCATCATGGGGATCGGCTTAGCATGATGAACAGGACTGGAAGGTAAAAGACTACATTAAAGCGTGTTGCGGTGGGGCACCTAATACTACCACATTTGTCACCCTCTAAAGGCCCATAAGTATACTTAGTAAAAAAAATACAAGAAGAAAATGTATCATCATATCATACAGAGAACACTGCGCCTTTAGCTCGACAGATTTTATTGCTTAGACGGCTGAAACAGCTAGCCCCGGTGTATGAGTTTGTAAGCACTTACGCAGGCACAGGTCTGGGTCTTCTGTAAGACAGCTGCTGTAGTTCTTCGGCGTCATACTACTGGAAAAGAACAATGAAGACACAGCTAAAGAGCCTGCTACAAATAGCCCCTGGTCTCGTGTTTTGTGCGCTGGGGAGGTATTCAACACAAGAAAGGCACTAGATTGTTCGCCGCTTCTTTTCGAGTTGCGCTCACTTCAGCCGCTTAGCAAGCGGCAACCAGAGTCACTTGCTAAGTGACTAAGCCGGGGAATGTCGGCACAGCTATCGAGTCGGACATCCGATGCCGCCGCGTGCGCTTCACGATCGTGCGACGGAGTTCGTGCGACGATCGTGCGACCTAAAGCTGCGTGCTCTGGCTGATCTGTGAAGTATTAGATAACGCACGCTTTTGTGGGTGCTCAAACAAACAGCGAGTCTCTCACGCTCCCGCCTCCTCGTCCGCGTAAAGCGGGTGTCAACTTGTCTGTATTCTGGTTGCTGTCGTGTATATGTGGGTTCATATACTCGTGTTGGACAAGGCAATTAATACCAGTGAGGTGCATTTTGGTATATTGCCCGAGTAGCACGAGCACCTCAAGTGGTGTCTCAGTGTCTACGGCGTTTTGCTGCTGAGCACGAGGAAGTGGCTTCATTTCAACAAAAAAAAAGGGGGGGGGGGGCTAGAACGGGGACGAAAGTCTGACTCCCCCTCCCCTCCCCTCAAAAAAAAAAGAAGTAGAATGGACCAATGATGCGTGTACAAAAGCACCGTGCTAGCTCGAAGCTCTTATCCTAATAGTTGAGGTTAATCAGTCACTGTCTGCTCTTTAGGCTGCGTGAATTAAAATAATAATAATAATAATGTTGCAAAAGCACACATTTCACACGATTTATATATTTGGAACGACGAGAATTCAGCGCTTACCGGAAATTACTTCCCCGCTTGGGAATTCCGTGTACAAGGATGCGGCACGACAGCCTTGAATTAAGCAACGCCGTCGGTGTACTTCCTTATTCTGACGAACCCGGAAATGAAATGTCTCGTTTTGTGCTGACGGTGTCGCTTAGGAGCGGTGCGAGTCGCTTTTTTTTTTTTGTGCCTTCTGCCTGTTTCGAAATTATAAGACCATCCATCCTCGCTCAGTGTTCGGACACGGCTGATAAGGTTCGGGCCGTAGGCTGGCTTCACGCTAATCATATTCTTTTTTATGGTACAACACGCAGTACTTGAGTGACAATCTGGGTCTTGAGCATTGCCGTACGATGTTTGCACCGCTGAAAACTATGAGACATTACGTGCCAAAACCAGGTTCTGATTATGAGGCACGCCGTAGTGGAAGACTCCAAATTAATTTTGACCACCTGGGGTTTTTTAGCGTGCACCTAAATCTAAGCACTCGGGTGTTTTCGCATTTCGCCCCCATAGAAATGCGGCTGTCGTGGCCGGGATTCGATCCCGCCACCTCGTGCTCAGCAACCCAACACCATAGCCACTAAGGAACCGCGGCAGGTCATTTGCGCCGCTTTATATAATAATAATAATTATGTGGTTTTACGTGCCAAAACCACTTTCTGATTATGAGGCACGCCGTAGTGGAGGGCTCCGGAAATTTCGACCACCTGGGGTTCTTTAACGTGCACCTAAATCTAAGTACACGGGTGTTTTCGCATTTCACCCCCATCGAAATGCGGCCGCCGTGGCCGGGATTCGATCCCGCGACCTCGTGCTCAGCAGCCTAACACCATAGCCACAGAGCAACCACGGCGGGTCGCCGCTTTATATGAATAGTTGGCTTGGATCGACGCAATCGTCACATGACTTCTCTGGCATACAGATATTCATACTGGGCGCTGAAACTAGGGAAGGGGAGGGGGTGGCAGCGCACAAAGACCAAA
Source organism: Dermacentor albipictus (assembly GCF_038994185.2). Classification (NCBI taxonomy): domain Eukaryota; kingdom Metazoa; phylum Arthropoda; class Arachnida; order Ixodida; family Ixodidae; genus Dermacentor; species Dermacentor albipictus. The sequence continues at coordinate 1,653,536 of NW_027225567.1, read as the reverse complement.
ATGAAGTAGAGAAGGGGACGACAGTCGGTCTTTGTGCACTCAGTATTCACTATGAACCCCTCCCCTCTCAGTATTCGCTATGAAAGGACACCAACTTGCTCGACTTTCCACTTTACTGTACATGCACTTCCGTTTATTATAAACAAGCGCCCCTAATACTGCTTCAACTGTGTGGTAGCAGATTTGTTTTCTGCTCATTGTGCTGTTACCGAATCAGTCAATTTAATAACTATTTCATTAAATAATTATTCCTGTGCTTATACTTGCTGTAAGTGTCCACGTTATAGGCGTGGTATCAGCTGACGGCATGTGTGCTCTGTACAGGGCATTATTCAACACCATCATCATCATCATCAGCTTGGTTACGCCCACTGCAGGGCAAAGGCCTCCTCCCATACTTCTCCAACTACCACGGTCATGTACTAATTGTGGCCATGTTGTCCCTGCAAACTTCTTAATCTCCTCCGCCCACCTAACTTTCTGCCGCTCCCTGCTACGCTTCCCTTCCTTTGGAATCCAATCCGTAAGCCTTACTGACCATCGGTTATCTTCCCTCCGCATTACATGTCCTGCCCATGCCTATTTCTTTTTGTTGATTTCAACTAGGATGTCATTACCTCGCGTTTGTTTTCTAACCCAAACTGCTCTTTTCTTATCTCTTCAGGCTACACCCATTATTCTTCTTCCCATAGGTCGTTGCGTCGTCCTCTATTTAAGTAGAACCATTTTCGTAAGCCTCCAGGTCTCTGCCCCGTACGTGAGTACTGGCAAAACACAGCTCTTATACACTTTTCTCTTCAGGGATAATGGCAACCTGCTGTTCATGATCTGAGAATGCCTGCCAAACGTACCCCAGCCCATTCTTATTCTTCTGATTATGATCCGTCTCATGATCCGGATCCGCGGTCACTACCTGCCCTAAGTAGATGTATTCCCTTACAACTTACAGTGCCTCGCTACCTATTGTACACTGCTGTTCTCTTCCGAGTCTGTTAAACATTACTTTAGTTTTCTGCAGATTAATTTTTAGACCCCCCCTTCTGCTTTGCCTCTCCAGGTGAGTGAGCATGCCTTGCATTGGTCCCCTGAGTTACTAAGCACGGCAATATCATCAGCGAATCTCAAGTTACTAAGGCATTCTCCGTTAACTCTTATCCCCAATTCTTCCCAATCCAGGTCTCTGAACACCTTTGTAAGCACGCTGTGAATAGCATTGGAGAGATCGTATCTTCCTGCCTGACGCCTTTCCTTATTGGGAGTTTGTTGCTTTCTTTATGGAGGAGTACGGTGGCTGTGGTGCCGTTATAGATATCTTTCAGTATTTTTACGCACGGCTCCTCTACCCCCTGATTCCCTAATGCCTGCATGACTGATGAGGTTTCGACTGAATCAAACGCTTTCTCGTAATAAATGGCAGCTATATATAAAGGTAGGTTATATTCCTCACATTTCTCTGTCACCTGATTGGTAGTGTGAATATGGTCTATTGTTGAGTAGCCTTTACGGAATCCTGCCTGGTCCTTTGGTTGATAGAAGTCTAAGGCGATCCTGATTCTATTTGTGATTACTTTAGTCAATCCCAGCTGTCCTACACAGCCCCAACCTCGAAGAACAGTTATGGGCTGTCCAACGGGCCCGCGACGCAGCGGAGAGGCTCGGCCTCTCTGTCCCGACGTGGGAGCGGTCCGCTGCGCGCTAGGGTGCGCCCTAAAGTACCCTAATAAAGTTTTTCATCCATCCATCCATTACCTTAGTCAATACTTTGTAGGCAATGGACAGTAAGCTGTTCGGTCTATAATTTTGAAGTCTTTGGCGTCTCCTTTCTTATGGATTAGGATTAGGTTAGCGTTCTTGTAAGATACCGATACTCTCGAGGTCATGAGGCATTGCGCATACAGGGTGGCCAGTTTTTCTAGAACAATGTGCCCACCATCCTTCAACAAATCTGCTGTTACCTGATCCTCCCCAGCTTTCTTCCCCCTCTGCATAGATCCCAAGGCTTTTTTTTACTTCTGCCGGCGTTACTTGTGGGATTTCAAATTCCTCTAGACTATTCTCTCTTCCATTATCGTCGTGGGTGCCACTGGTACTGTATAAATCTCTATAAAACTCCTCAGCCACTTCAACTATCTTATCCATATTAGTAATGATAATGCCGGCTTTGTTTCTTAAAGCATACATCTGATTCTTGCCTATTCATATTTTCTTCTTCACTGCTTTTACGCTTCCACCGTTCCTGAGAGCATGTTCAATTCTATCCATATTATACTTCCGTATGTCAGCTGTCTTACGCTTGTTGATTAACTTGGAAAGTTCTGCCAGTTCTATTCTAGCTGTATGGTTAGAGGCTTTCATACATTGGCATTTCTTGTCAGATCGTTTGTCTCCTGTGATAGCGTACTGGTATCCTGTCTAACGCAGTTACCACCGACTTCTATAGCACACTCCTTAATGGTGCCCACAAGATTGTCGTTCATTGCTTCAACACTAAGTTCCTCTTCCTACATGCAGGAATTCTATGGCATTAACGAGAGGGTGGCAGGTGTTGCTGTGAAACTTAATAAGAGGTACAAATTGAAGGTCGTACCGGGCTACGCCCCTACATCCAGTCATGGTGACCAGGAAGTCGAAAGCTGCTATGAAGACGGGGAATCGGCGATGGGTAAAGTAAAACAATATACACTATACTAATGGGCGACTTCAATGCCAGGGTAGGCAAGAAGCAGGCTGGAAACAAGACAGTGGGGGTGTATGGCATAGGCTCTAGGAATAGCAGGGGAGAGTTATTAGCACAGTTTGCAGAAGAGAATAATATGCGGATAATGAATACCTTCTTCCGCAAGCGGGATAGCCGAAAGTGGACGTGGAGGAGCCCGAATGGCGAGGCTAGAAATGCACTAGAATTTGTAACCTGCGCTAACCCTGGCATCATACAAGATGTGGATGTGCTCGGCAAGGTGCGCTGCAGTGGCCATAGGCTAATAAGAACTCGAATTACCCTAGACTTGAGCAGGGAACGGGAGAAACTGGCACACAGGAAGCGTATCAATGAGTTAGCGGTAAGATGGAAAATAGAGGAATTCCGGATCAAGCTACAGATGAGGTATTCAACACTGTGGCGTGTGGAAAATGGAGGGGAGGAACGGCGTGAGGTGCTCGGCTCTGCTCCACTTCCGTCGACTCTCGGTGTAAAACGTTAACCGCAACTGCCGAGCCTTTGAGACGGGAGTGATCCGGGCCTCCCAGTGCCCTTTCCGATTGTTCGTGTGTAGTGAGAGCTTTGTGCGGTATCAGCGGATAGAGGAGTTCATACTTCCCCAAATTTCGTAACAAACACTAGCATTTGCTAGTGCTTGTTGCATGTTAGATTATAGATGTTACATGTTAGCCGGAAGCATTGCTTCCGGCTAACATGGCGACATGTGTCTGTCATATATTTGGCATAGGGCGACGTGTGTTTATCAAACGTGCTGGACGAGAACTATCCGCATCAAATTCAAAGCAGTTTCAAATTACCGGTTATGAGGCTGATATATATGAACCAGCTACCATCAGTCGTTGGTCATAGCTACTATATAAGAAAAACAAACTGCAATGAAGAGAGAGAGAGAAACTTATTTCTATCGGAAGCGTGGACTGTTGGGCCAGTTGGTGCATTATGTAGTGTCGTTGAGCTGAAATACGGGCGGGAAAAAACTCCGCCCGTACTCCGGTAGAAGCGGGAAGTCTACTCTGTTTCTTCCCGCCCGCATGTCCACTCAACGACACTACATTATTTGTATCACCGTGCTTCCATGGTAATTCATACGAAGAATGTGGCTGTTAGGGATCTGTTCTTTCGTGTCTAGAGGTACGGTGGGCGAAGATTAGAATGCGACACGACGCGTGTGAACATGTACACAGGTGCTGCACGTGTGTTGTATTCATGATTACGCTGATGGGTCGCACTATGCATATAAGGCAATCGGGATATCGTGTTCCGCCGAAGTGAGTTTGGGCTCTGGCTGACGCTTACGGCACCTCGAGCTACTACAACACCATACAGTCTTTTGGTAAGGCGGAGAGTACGTCTGCCGAGCATTGCTTGCTCTTGGCATTTCCCGGCACATTTGCGGCGTCGGCCGTGGCACACAGACATTTGTCACACTTTTGATACGCGATTACAAAAGTTGACAATGAGCTGCATCGTCAAAGTAGCCCGATAGGCGTCGTGCGTGTATCACTCGAGCCAGTTATTACTCCGTGATTAGGTACCAAAGAGCTTACAACCTAGTTGGTTCATATTTAATTCCAGCAGTGCACACAAGACAGAAGTTCAAGAAAGCTCAAGTGGATTCTATCTCGGAATCTGAGAATATAGTAGATACTTGCATTTTCATGAAGCTCTTGCACAAAGACAAACCTCTCTGTTTTCCTTATTCTTCTTTTTGATGGCGGCATATGCACGCCATGTTTGCCTGTGTAATCGTGTTTCAAAGTACTGTATGCGGAGAGTAGGATGCGACAAGACGTGACTTACAAAATATTCGAGTGTTCAATATTGCGCTTGCCGAACGACGAAACAGACAACAATGGATGAAAGAAAAGGATTTATTGAAACTTAGTGACCACGGAAATCAACGATGCGGCTATTTCGGTAAAGCGGGTCCGACATTGAGTAACGTGCCGCAGTCGAAAGGCGCGCTACAGCACAGTCGCTTTGCCGCAGTGAGACTCAAAGTTTCAACTGAAAAGCAGATGCCTTATCAATCCCATATTCTGAGCTCTCTTTTCTATTCGCAAGTTTACCCGGTCCCATAAAAAGCAGTATGCACATATGCAGCCCTGTTTCCGCAATGTACGTGCATGAATAAAGTGCTTTTGAGGGGACCATGAAGTCAGGAGTTACAGTTTGATCAATTGGTAATATGAAGACCTGCCGCGATTGCACTGTGGTCACGACTTTCTGCTGCTTAGCACGAGGCCTCTGGTTCGATTCTGCCCCAGCGGCGGCCACGTTGCAATGGAATACAATAACGCTGGTATATTTTTGACTTAGATGCACGTTAACACTTTCGTGACTGCGGGAAAATCGGTAGTTTTAGGGTAGTCTGGTAATTATTTTTTTTCCTGCCACAGGAAATGATTCATGTTGAAGTGTATAATATCAAATTGTAGAAGAAGAAATCATCTTTCCAACGGTATTAATTTCAAACAACATTTTTATTAATAATAGTTCGAAAAAATTAAGCAAAACGAAAACATTGCAACAAAAATGAGAAAGATTGATAAAAACATCAATGCTGCTTTGCACAAAAAAAATATTTAAAAAAATCGAAATATACATTTTCAACAAAAGGGCCATATGAAATCAGCCTGCAAATATTAGCTCAGTATCTACAAAAGTTCTTGAGGTACACAAGAAAACATTAGACCTAGTGTCGTCTATCGTGCCACCGTGCGAAGCAGTTTCTCGATGAAGTGAAACAGAGGCTAGCTGCACGTTTCGCAGATTTGTTTTCTGCGCAACTTTTCTTTCTTCATAGCACAGTTTACACTTTCTATATCTTTGCATTTTTTGTATTTGATGCTGTTGAACCTAAGGTGCGCTCCGAGAGGGAACAACAGGCGCAACTGGGGGGTCCGCAAAATGTGGCTCATCATATCCCAGCAGCTGGTCGATTAGTTCTAACCTGAAGGCAAACTGGTTGAAGTGCAAACTTCGCGATAATTCTGGGACTCCTGGATGCTGCTGATGATGCTCGTCAAACATCATAAAGCTATTTACTACAGCTATATCGATACAGTGGAAACAGTGTCTTCCACCAACGCACGGACTTCATAAGAATGTTGTAGGATCCGATGAGCTGGTCAGATTTATCCCCTCCAAGCATGCCCACATTGTATTTCTTGATCAGCACCGGCTTCTTCACGGACACTTCTGTCCTCATATTCCCAACTTTCTTTCTTCGCTTTGTAAGGACGAGTTTATTCACTGTCTGCGCGGTAGACATATTCACAACCCGCCTGTCTTTCCATTGCAAGTACAAAACATCCTGCTCCCGCAGCCATCGAACTCTGCCTTCTCTTTTCGCTTTTCGCCTTCTTTTCCCACTGTGTGCCTTTGAGTTCACTTAGAAAGCCACGCCGATCTTTCCACATTATCCCACATGGAAGTGTCTTGCGCTCCAGTAAATGAACAAACAAAGATGTGGAAGTGTAGGAATTGGCCAAAGAAATGATGCAACCCTGATCAAGATACTTTTTGCACAGCCGCGTCACAACATCGAATGCCAAACCTTGCACGCTAGGCTCTTCGCGCTTTCCCGTGTAGACGCTGAACTGAACAGTGTACCCCGTTTCTGAATCTGCCAAAACACATAATTTGTAACACTTTATCCCTCATGCACTGGCGAATTCAGACTGACCTTTTGATTTCACCATTTTCTCCCCGACGGAGAGGTTCCGACGCGGTTGAAAAAATAACGTGGAAGAATCATTGATGTGCTGAAGCAGAGAGGATATGCGGTGAAGCTTGACATGGGATGCGACGGTCGTCTTCCCTGGATCAGACACCCTCAGGAAGGCAAGCAACGCCTTGAACCATTTCCTTGGCATCACTATAGGCAGAAGAAGCCCGGAGAATAATCTGCATGTGCTCCAATAACAATGAAAGCATGGGACTTGCACGATTCCCATGTACACGAGAAGTCCGATGAACTTGAGCATCTCCTCTTGAGTGACTTCCTTCCGCGATCTATCTCTCGCTGTACGTGGGCTTCTCGAAAATATGCATCCACGCATAGTTATTTGTGTTGTTGCATATATCCCTGATGATTTCGGCGGCGAAAAACAACAAGAAATTGACGGCTCTTACGAACCGCCGCGCAGCACTCCGGAACGCGATTCCAAGGTCCACTCCCGGCGGTCTTCATATACAAAACTCCACTCTCTGCGTGGCCGCCGGCAAATGGTCCTGTCTGAATGACATTGACACCCTGCAGATAGGAACTGTAACCCTTAGAACACGGCGGAAATCCTTACGATGCGATAACATGGTCCGAGAAGAAAGCAAAACTCACCGGCGGATACCTGTCGATATTCCACGGCAGTTTGCTGCACTGTCGTCGTCCGTACTGAAGTCCGACGAATCGAAGTCGTCTTCCGAGTTTGTGGTGCTGTTATCATCCACAAATTCGAGCCCAGATGCGTCGCAATCCGTCGAAACTCACCGTTTCCATGGAGCGGATGCGCACGACGTAAATGCCATCTCGAAAACAACGAGCGCTCGTCACCCCGACCATGCAGGCGCTTTAAAAATCCCTACACGGTGGAAAAGAGAAACACAAATCTGAACCTGATAAAATAGTCTCTCTTTAACCTGTTCGATGGCGCTAGCTGTCCTAAGCGCTCGGAGAGGCACCAAAATTCGAACTTGTACCATCGAGAACATACTGTCGACGGGAATAGGTGCGGTCACGAAAGTGTTAAGGAACCCCTGGTGGTCAAGATTAATACCGAGTCACCCACTCTGCAGCGACCCTCAGCACACACTCCGCTGTTTCGGGACCTTAAAACCCATGCCTTGAACGGAATTTTTCCGTTATGAAGGTCCGCTGCGTCCAGCCGGCGACGTGCGCCGAACGCGTTTGATGTCAGGGCACAACCACAACGCATGTTAGCGCGGGCAATTAATGCAGGAACTATGTATGTAGTAGAACTATGTATGTAGATGTCCTGTTTCACGTTCTCATACGTGGCGTGTGTGCCACAGTTCAAATTCAAAAGCGCTGCAGTACATGCGCCCTCAACAAACGCAGCTGGCTCCGACTCCTAATCTTCGCCTTGCACAGTGTCGATCGTGATAAGCTTCTCGATTTCAGCTCCGTGTGACGCGGCACTTGTTTTAGCAAGAGCAGCGACAGCGCTACGGATCATACAGTGCTACAGACGCGAAGACGTATAGTGACGCTGCATATAGGCTACGCGAAAGAAATCCGTTCGTTTGCTATAGGAACGCCTGCGCGGTGATGGCTTCCCGCTGGCGAACTGCAGGCCCTTCGCTCCTGGCTGTTCGTTTCTCATTCTTCATCATTTTTCGTCTTTTCTTTAAATGGTCCATATCTCTGTGATGGGGGCAGCGATAAGGCGAAAGGGAAGCGCACCTTCCGAAAGTACAGGAGGGAGCCTTGCGTGTCGATTGCCGAAGAACTGTTGGGGCCGAGCCTCGTTCTCCTAAATCCCCCCGCGTATGCCCTTACGTGGCACCGATAAGTGCCTCAGATTTACGAGGAAGGATCCTCGTCGCTACCTTCAGCTCTCCCGTGGTCCTCCCCGGCCAGACCGGGATAGAAAACACAAAAAATCCGGATAAAAGCTTGTTCTTCGCAACGTTCTTACAAGGAGTATGAGACATAAAAGGAGCTTGAAAGCGAGACTTCGTCCCGGTGCGATAGACGACGAACCAAAGGAGGACGAAGACAGTCGCGAGATGAAATTGCCGACCGTTTCCATAATGACAGTTGGCCGAAAAAGCGCCCGCCCTTCCGCGTTCACTTCCAAACGCCTTTTTTATTATTGTTGTCCTTTCTGTCTTTCTTGTCATTGTTTCGCGAGAAGGCGGCGCGGCTGTGTCCCTTCTGATTCGGGGTCGAGAAGCAAGCCGACGCACTTGCAATACTTCAGGCTCGCATCTGTAGGCGCGGGTCCCTCACTTCGTTGGTTGTGAGCGTTTTCCTTCAATTTTCATGGCGCACAATTTCTTGTTGCTCTCTCTCTCTCTCTCTATATATATATATATATATATATATATATATATATATATATATATATATATATATATATATATATATATATATATATATATATATATATATATATATACATGTTGCGCTCCTTCTTGCATTGAACTACTGCTGTACCAGCTACAGAAGCTATAGCACCCTTGCAGCCCCGCAACGCAGTCGGTCTGCGCAGAAAAAACTTTCTGGATCAGCTCACGCTTTGGATATCACCGTGTAGCGGTTTCTGACTTTTTTTTTTGCCGGTTTATTTTTGCTTGCGTCTATCTCGCTCTCCCTGTTGTTGAATGAGCAGCGAGAAAGACCAGACGATGCCATGCAAGGGAAATGCACCCCACGTGAATGCGCTAGAGCACACATACCAAAAGGGCTGACTTGAGGGAAGAAAGTGCAACGCAGCGTCACAAAAGTATATATATATGTATATATATATATATATATATATATATATATATATCATTTTTGAAAATAAGTACAGCGTCGATCACACTTGTCTAGAGTGGCCCGAAGGCTGCTCCGCACTGCGCCTGCGACGCCTAGCGACAAGCACCGGGTTCGAGTTGTGTTGGCCGATAGCGCCACTCGCGTGGACGCCGCGGCATTCGCGAGCGGCCAAGACACAGGCCGCAGCATTCTAGCGTGTCACGTTCGCCGCTCAGCTGGCAGTGCTCGTCCAGTGATAAAAAGCCGGGGCTCGCGACCCGCAAATCACGCAGGCCTGTATCTTGGCCGCCCGCGAATGCCGCAGCTTCCACGCGCGTGGCGCTATCGGCCAACACATCTCGAACCCGGTGCTTGTCGCTAGGCGTCGCAGGCGCAGTGCGGAGCAGCCTTCGGGCCACTCTAGACAAGTGTGATCGACGCTGTACGCATCATTTCCCCTATGCTGTCCTTGGTGTCTTCGTTGGTTTCTTATGGTATGACTAGCAATAGGGCCCCTCGGTTTCCTTTCTACACGTTCATTATATATATATATATATATATATATATATATATATATATATGTATATATATATATATATATATATATATATATATATATATATATATATATATATATATGTGTATTATTCAATGAGAAGTTCTATAGGTCCCGTGCATAGGTAGTTTTCGAAACGAAGGTGCACACTTACGACAATTGCATCTTGAATGTTGTTAACGTTTCGGCCGTGGCACGGCCGAAACGTTAAAAACATTAAAGATGCAATTGTCGTAAGTGTGCACCTTCGTTTATAAAACTATATATATATATATATATATATATATATATATATATATATATATATATATATATATATATATATATATATATATATCCTTCAGGGTGTCTCAATTACCCATCACGCACCAAGATTTTCAAATATGCAAATACCATATAGCTAATACCAAATAACAAATAGCTAGACAACAACAAGGTCATCCTGCTTGCGGTTCACTTGGAGGTACTCAGATTATCCAACTAATTGCGTATTTCATCATCATCATCATCATCATCATCATCATCATCATCATCATCAGCCTGGTTAAGACCACTGTAGTGCAAAGGCCTCTCTCATACTTCTCCAACTACCCCGGTCATGTACTCATTGTGGTCATGTCGTCCCTGCAAACTTCTTAATCTCATCCGCTCACCTAACTTTCTGCCGCCCCGTGCTACGCTTCCCTTCCCTTGGAATCCGTTCCGTAACTATTAATGACCATTGGTTATCTTCCCTCTTCATTACATGTCCTGCCTATGCCCATATCTTTTTCTTGATTACTACTAAGATGTCATTAACTCGCGTTTGTTCCCTCACCCAATCTGCTCTTTTCTTATGCCTTAACGTTACACCCTTCATTCTTCTTTCTCTAGCTCGTCGTTGCGTCGTCCTCAATTTAACTAAAACCCTTTTCGTAAGCCTCCAGGTTTCTGCCCCGTACGTGAGTAGTGGCAAGACACAGCTGTTATACACTTTTCTCTTGAGGGATAATGGCAACCTGCTGTTCATGATCTAAGAGTGCCTGCCAAACGCACCCTAGCCCATTCCTATTCTTCTGATTATTTCAGTCTCATAATCCGGATCCGCTGTCACTTGCTGCCCTAAGTAGATATATTCCCTTACCACTTCCAGTGCCTCGCTACCTATCGTAAACTGCTGTTCTCTGCCGATCGAGACTGTTAAACATTACTTTAATTTTCTGCAGATTAATTTTTAAACCCACCCTTCTGCTTTGCCTATCCAGGTGAGTGAGCGTGCCTTGCAATTCTTCCCCTGAGTTACTGAGCACGGCAATATCATCAGCGAATCTCAAGTTACTAAGGTATTCTCCATTAACTTTTATCCCCAATTCTTCCCACTGCAGGTCTCTGAATACCTCCTGTAAACATGCTGTGAATAGCATTGGAGAGATCGTATCTCCCTGTCTGACGCCTTTCTTTATTGGGATTTTGTTGCTTTCTTTATGGAGGACTACGGGGGCTGTGCAGCCGCTATAGATATCTTTCAGTATTTTTACATACGGCTCGTGTGCACCCTCATTCCGTAATGCCTCCATGACTGCTGAGGTTTCGACAGAATCAAACGCTTTCTCGTAATCAATGAAAGCTACATATAAGGGTTGGTTATATTCCGCACATTTCTCTATCACCTGATTGATAGTGTGAATATGGTCTATTGTTGAGTAGCCTTTACGGAATCCTGCCTGGTCCTTTGGTTGATAGAAGTCTAAGGTGTTCCTCATTCTATTTGCGATTACCTTAGTAAATATCTTGAAGACAACGTAAAGTAAGGTGATCGGTCTATAATTTTTCAAGTCTTTGGCGTCCCCTTTCTTATGGATTAGGGTTATGTTCCGGTAGATTCCGGTACGCTCGAAGATACCGGTACGCTCGAGGTCATGAGGCATTGCGTATACAGGGTGGCCAGTTTTTCTAGAACAATCTACCCACCATCCTTCAACAAATCTACTGTTACCAGATCCTCCCCAGCTTTCTTACCCCTTTGCATAGCTCCCAATGCTTTCTTTACTTCTTCCGGCGTTACTTGTGGGATTTCAAGTTCCTCTAGACTATTCTCTCTCACGTTATCGTCGTGGGTGCCACTGGTACTGCATAAATCTCTATAAAACTCCTCAGCCACTTGAACTATCTCATCCATATTAGTAATGATATTGCCGGCTTTGTCTCTTAAAGCATACATCTGATTCAGTGGCGTAGCCAGAAATTTTGTTCGGGGGGGGCTACGCCACTGGCCCAATATATATATATATATATATATATATATATATATATATATATATATATATATATATATATATATATATATATATATATATATATATATATATATATATATATATATATATATATACATATATATATATATATATATATATATATATATATATATATTTATATATATATATATATATATATATATATATATATATATATATATATATATATATATATATATATATACGCCACTGGCCCAATATATATATATATATATATATATATATATATATATATATATATATATATATATAGCTGCACGTTGCAGCTCCGCCTCCTCCTTAAGAGGAAGCTTTAGCTCGGGTGCTCCTATTTAAGTACATGTAGAAGGGGAATTCGTTTTTCCCTGCAACAACTTCACCAAATTTGACGAGGTTTGTTGCATATATAAGAAAAAGTTTAATTCTAGTGACTACTGGTTTCGAATTTTTCATTTAGGTGGTCAATTATTTATTAAAAATTGGCCAAAATTGAAAATTTTCAGAAAACGAAACTATCAAGTTTAAGACAATACCAAGTTTAAAAATGATATCACAATTCTGGGAATTGCATCTAATAGCACATCTACAGCGGACAAAATAGATATGCTACACATGAATCTCAAAAAAAAATTAGTATTGTGGAAATACGGCTTTTGCAGAACCCTTGTACACAACGCAACCAATTCACGTAAGATACAAATTGACACAGCAAACTTGTTCGCTTTGACTGTTATAATAAATGCCGTTTACAGAACCACAATATCTGTTCTTCATGCATAGCTATTAGTTTTTAAACGTCGTGCTTCTATTTTTTCAAACTTTCGAATTTTTCAAAATATTTTAAACAAAATTCAGGCCCTAAATCGAAGTTCTGTTTCCAACAGACACTAGGATTTAACTTTCTCTCTCAAATGCAACCAATTTCAATAAAAGCGATTAGCAGGATTATCTCAGAAAAGCGTTTCTGCGTTTTACAATTATTTGAATAGGCCGCGTCGGATTGGGCCCGAGCTAAAGCTTCCTCTTAAACAATTTATCGCGGGATCAAATACATGAATAATAACTGCATTGTCATTGCAAAAGATGCTGCAAACGAATTCTTGAAAGCTACGCACTGTAAATACAAGTAAAATATGTATTTTTTCATAAAATATTATACTCGTATGCGCCAAAAATTGTGCCCAACATAACTGACGTCAATGCTTCCATGTTTTTTGTCTATTTATTAAGTAAAGAAAATATTACACGAACTTTAGAACTATATCAGTTCGAAACCAGGAAAGCAGTGCATGCCGCTGATATGAAAAATTAAAAGGCAATGAACTGAACAAGTTGAGGACAAATATGTTAATGAAACTTTGTCAATCAAGAACCGTGCTTACATTCTTGTATATATGCAATGGCCAGTGAAAAATCTCAATGACGCTGTCGATGGTTTTGGCCCGGTCTTGGAATGTCTTTGCAACGTCCTTTGGACCGTTTGCTCCAACGCTTCACAGTGGTCAATGAAATGAAGTGTTCAACGTACACGGCAGGCATATGGTGAATAATTTCTGTTTTGGAAACACCTTCAGCTGTCAAAAACTTCGCGACACCGAGCTGTTCAACTTTTGAAGTGTCCATTATGTGACGCAACCATATTCAACCCAGTGTATGAGAGCATTAAAGAACATTTATCTTCACACCTGCGTGTCACTTTTGTAAATGAGACATGCCGTTCTCCTACGCACATGCCTCGCAGATAATGAACCGAACCATTATTGCGCGGATAGGGTAGGCTCACTTTCATTTGACTCGCCCTCGTACATTAGAAATGCAAAGATACAATGGGATATACAAATGCGAAAATACGGCTAGATAAAGGACAAAAAAGTGTCACTGGAAACAAAGTTCACTGCATGTATACACAAAACCTCGCAACAAGATATTTAAGTATACGTATAAGTCTCCAATGAGTATATGTATGTAAGAAGAAGTAACTGTATATAATGCGTCAAACAAGGCAAAATAAACATGTTGCACAATCATAGATTCACAGAATCCTAGATTCCGCCCCCATTCCATTCACTACCCCCAATGTATTGCGCGCGACGGAAGGCGGCGCGCTTGCTCCCCGCTTTTCTCCTTTGCGCACACAAGACAGCCACCATCGTCGGCTCACCCATTCCACCTCCCCTCCTACGCTTTCACTCGCGCATACAGCATGCAGCGCGTGGTAACGATGTTATCACCCTTGGACTTTATACGAAACATGAGGGCGACGGCGACAGCCGGAATGCGCCTGGAGTGTCCATATAATTGCTTTCGCAATAATATAATAAACGTATCCGGCAACTGAAGCGTCCCGTCGCCCATTACTTTCCGCAAAAGAAGTATCAAAATCGAACTTTCACCATGCGACAATTCGCTGCGCTGCAACAATGTACTTTTTTCTGTGAGGCGGAGGCACCGAAATGAAAAAAAAAAACGCATAGGAAAGTATGTTGGCCAGAATCGAATGCCTATTTCGGGAACCTAATGGGGCTACGGAAGGAATACCGAAGAAAACGAGACGCTTGGTCCACTGAGAACCATACGCATACTGCTCAGTATACTACAGCGGCGAAACAAGATTTTCCGGAAAGGTTCTGCTCAAGGAATGCGGTGCAATCCTTCGAGTCCCCACAGTGATGGCGGCGAGCGACCGTTTTTTTTTTTTTTTCTCGTCTGCTAGCCAGAAAGCGTCCAAAACTCTGTCAGGTGAAAATACACTCGGCCAGAGCAAACCGAACGCGCACCGAAGTGCACCGCACGGTGGTCGGGGCCATACGAGAAAAACGTATGCGCTCTGGCTCTGGTAGCGAGAACAAAAAAAAAAAAAATTGAAGAGGCTCAATGTGTCCTCAAGAATAAAAGTCAAAGTAGAAAAAATAAATAAGAACGTAGTTACTTTGGCTGGCTTTAGTGTCTTGACATGGATGTTCTGGCGTAGGTTAAAAAAAATGTTGATATTTTTGTTATGTGACATGACGGCACAAATGAACCACCCCAACGCTTCGTCTCATTGGACCTCGCTGCCTGCTTTGTCAACTCGTCTGCTAGTGTGTTGATTCGGCTTGTCTCGTTGTGTGTTCCGATTTAAGACTTTAGCAAAGTCAATAGACCTTTGGCGTCAAATATTTATAACAACATTAAACCTACAAAGTTCCGCAATTGAAAATCTGAAGCACAACTTTGGAAATGTCAATGCACCTTTCACATCAAGAGCTTATGAGATTTATACCCTTAAAGTTTCGCAATTGATATCCATGCGCTCCATAGATTCCGTGGCCTCAGTGAGATGCCGCGGCGAGCCCGCTCACCATCAAAGCGCCCTTGAAACTTTGTGCTCGGATGGGACTGCTTGGCGTTATGTGACTGCCGGTGTATGGGCGTTGCCAAGAAATCCAGCCAGAGTTTGCAATCTTTGCGGTTAAATGTCTTTTCGAGCGCCGAAAAGACATTCTAGACAAAATTCAGGGTGATTTCCGGCGCCGAGGGTCGCTTTGGTCGGCGGTGCATGGACAGCACGAACAAATTTCGGGGGGGGCTGAAGCCCCATAAGCCCCCCCCCCCTGGCTACGCCCCTGATCTGATTCTTGTCAATTCCTAGTTTCTTCTTCGCTGCTTTTAGGCTTCCTCCGTTCCTGAGAGCATGTTCAATTCTATCCATATTATAGTTCCTTATGTCAGCTGTCTTTTGCTTCGAAAGTTCTGCCAGTTCTATTCAAGCTGTAGGGTTAGAGGCTTTCATACATTGGCGTTTCTTAATCAGATCTTTTGTCTCCTGCGATAGCTTACTTGTATCCTGTCTAACGGAGTTACTATCGACTTCTATTGCACACTCCTTAATGGTGCCCATAAGATTGTCGTTCATTGGTTCAACACTAAGGTCCTCTTCCTGAGTTAAAGCTGAATACCCTTTCTGTAGCTTGATCCGGAATTCCCCTATTTTCCCTCTTGCCGCTAACTCATTGATCGGCTTCTTATGTACCAGTTTTTCCGTTCCCTCCTTAAGTCTAGGCTAATTCGAGTCCTTACCATCCTATGGTCACTGCAGCGCACCTTGCCGAGCACGTCCCCATATTGTATGATGCCAGGGTTAGCACAGAGTATAAAGTCTATTTCATTTCTAATCTCGTCATTCGGGATCCGCCACGTCCACTTTCGGCTATCCCGCTTGCGGAAGAAGGTATTCATTATCCGCATATTATTCTGTTCCGCAAACTCTACTAATAACTCTCCTTTGCTATTGCTAGTGCCTATGCCATATTCCCCCACTGGCTTGTCTCCAGCCCGCTTCTTGCCTACCTTGGCATTAAAGTCGCCCATTAGTATAGTGTGTTTTGTTTTCACTCTACCCATCGCCGATTCCACGTCTTCATAAAAGCTTTCGACTTCCTGGTCGTCATGACTGGATGTAGGGGCGTACACCTGTGCGACCTTCAATTTGTACCTCTTATTAAGGTTCTCAACAAGGCCTGCCACCCTCTCGTTAATGTTATAGAATTATTGTTTGTTATCAGTGATATTTTTATTAATCAGGAATGTGACTCCTAGATCTCGCCTCTCCGCTAAGCCCTGGTAGCACAGGACGTGCCCGCTTTTTAGCGCTGTATATGCTTCCTTTGTCCTCCTAAGTTCACTGAGCCCTATTATATCCCATTTACTGCCCTCTAATAGCACTGCTAGACTCGCATCAAGAATAACGTTCTAGCGCGAAACGTTGCCAGGTTCCGATTCCATTGGCGGCCTGTCCGGAGCCAGGGATTTTTAGCACCCTCTGCTGCGTCGCAGGTCTGACGGCCACCGTGGTCAGTTGCTTCGCCGGTGCTGGGGTCTGAGGGTCGAAGATTGATTGCTTTTTTTCATATAGGAGGTTGTGGCCAACTACTGCACCAGGGTGGCCAATGCTGCTCTGGTGAGGGAGTGCGTTGCCGATTCTGGTCACCGGAATCAGGCCGCACTCCAGGCCTGTTTATGCAATTTTTCAACACGCGGATTTTCTTTATCCGATGGGAAATTGCGCGGCACTGGGATTCGAACCACGGTCCTCTTGCACGCGAGGCGGATGCTCTACCTCTACGCCGCCGCTGCACTTCAGGCATAAATTGCATAATTAGTCTTACTTAAATAATCAACTTCTCAAATATTGTAATTAGATGAAGATTGTCAATGAGAATATTGTACAGCAACATGAAAGACTCCCCATACAGCTTTCTGTTGCGCAATACGCGTGTGTGCGTGCATGTGCGTGCGTGTGTGTGTGTTGGCTTCTTCTAGAAGCTTCAGCCGCCTAACAGTCGAGCCTTCGCGCTTATTCGCGCCTCACGTGCTGTTTTGCCTGCGGCGATAGGGACGATGTTCGACGAGCTGCTAGCGAGCGCTTCTGGAGACGTCGGAATGACGACGAGGGACTGTTCCAAGGAGCACGAGTGTCATTGTTTGGCGGTTGCATTGCCGATTGAGGCTGGTAACGACGCTCCCTCTGTTCGGGGCGATAATAGAGAGTTTTAGCCCAGCGGGTTTACGGCCAGCGGAGCGGAGCGGTCTCCACCGTTGCGCCAGCGGAGCGGATCGCGAAAAAAGAATTTTAGCACAGCGGATCACCCGCTCGAGCGGGGTAAAGAGCGGGGCGCTCTGCTGCCCCACCTAGTGGTTCGAATAGGAGTTACTGAGAAATAAAATTGAATTACGCTTGCTTTTATTATGCAAGAAATGTTGAATAAAGATATATTACATGTTCTCAGTGCATTATTTGTTAATAATGTACTGAGTACTAATGTACGGGTCAGCGCGGCAGTCGCCGTCTGTGATGCAGAACTGCCGGCGTTCATGTTCGCGGCTGCCGTCTTGCATTTCCCATACACGCCCGCGCGCCCTTACGCACGCTCGCGCGCTGCGTATACCCTCCGCTGGGGAGTGCTTTCCAGCGGGCGTAAACGCTGCTCCGTAAAACCGCTGGCCGCCTCAGCGTGGTGCGCATGCGCAGTCGCGTCTCCGCTCGCCCGCTCCGTTCCGCTGGCCGTAAACCCGCTGGGCTAAAACTCTCTAATAACTCGCGAGTGGCGGTCGCAGAGGGGAGGAGACCGTACGGGCGTTACAATGGCGAGCACCGTGACCAATACGCCGGCAGGCAAAACAGATTGGCCGATCGTCTACGGTTCGCCACTCGGCTGGATTTCGGCAGCGTGCAGGATACCGCGGACCAGTCGATGGACCTGGAGCATGAGACAGCTGTGAAGCGGCAACGGCACATACAGAATGAACTGCAAGATAAGCGAGTTATTCGCGGTAGATTGCCTGCACAAATGGCGCTGTAGGCAAGTTGATCGGTTCAATGGGGCGCGAAAAAAAAAAGGGCTGCAGGAGCCATAGCTCCAATTTCTCGCCGCGCTATCCTTGGCAGGTCATCTGATGATGATGGTCACTGCACTCCTAGCCTGTCGTCTCAAGAGGATGTCGCAGCTTGGTTCGGCAGACGTGCGAACGGCGTGGCAATGCGGTGGTTGTTGGCCTGTTCAAAGCGTTGACACTCTCTTGCGATGCCCTGTACTGTTTCGCAATTTTTGCACATGAGTAGGTTGAAGGCATCACAAGCAATCCCCTTCAGTACGTGCCCAATGTGGCCTGACTCAGCCATATCGCTGTCGGCCTTACGGCACAGTGCCAACACGTCCTGGGTGTAAGACACGTATGATGCTGTGGACGTTTGGGCGCGAGTCACTAGTTATTTCTTAACGGTACTCTTCCGCCCAGCAGGACGGCCGTGCAAGCCCCTCATCTTCTGTTTGCACGTGTCCCAGTCATTGAACTCTTCCTCGTGGTTGTCATACCACACCTTCGCCGTGCCTTGGAGGAAGAAGGCCAAGTTAGCCAACATAATCGTCGGATCCCATTTATTCTGTGCACGTACACGCACGTGCGCACGTGCACGTACGACCCCCTGTACATACACGTACAGGTGGTCGGTGCCGCAGAACGTTCCTGGATCCCGCGGCTGAGCCAGCACAACCGTCGGGGTTGTAAGCGTTGATGCGGGCCGCGCCATGTCGGCTGCTGCTTCATCCATCATGTTATCCAGTCCGAAGTACGACCGCTGCGGAGCTCCGTTATTGTTTCTCATTGGTAACCCACACATGAACCAATTTGTTACGTTGCAGAAGTCACATATAAAGATGTATTTACAATATTTACAAGAGAGGCAACGATTCATGAACAAAATGGCTGTCGAGAGGCATTCCACCTAGACACGTCAAACCGTTTTCTTCTGGCTGGCTCCACTCTTGGTTGCGCCGTAACAATATGTACGTCTTGTCTTGTAGGAACCTAATAAGCCCTGCAATGTACATTGCGTCAACTGATCCACAAGAGAGCCAGGGCGCATAATTAAAGCCGCGTGTCTCGCATGATACTGTCCTTGCGGTAAAATGAGCCTAACATGGCATTGTTATGTGGAAGACGCGCATGGATGGACGGATACAACTTTCTTGTACGTCCGGCAAGGTTTAACGCGACCCGGGCTCAGGTCTCCCACGGGGGAACGTCAAGGCCCTGCCTCAACGCGCAAACGCTGAAAATAGGCGCGCGCAGCTGCGGTACCAGGGGTCGACTCTCGCCTTGCATGCGTTATTTACGCGCTCTATACTTTCACTCCCTAGAAGTTTAAAGAAGACCCGGAGCTTCTCGTAGCGTGCACGTAGGAAGTTGGAAACAATATTGTTTCGTGAAGTTGCCTAAACAGCTGTCTCACTAATCATCCTCGTCGTCGTCGCTGTCATCGCGTTTGTAGACACAAGTGAATCACATTTTTGCGAACAACAGCTTTAAACAGCGCAGTGATCACGTTCATTGTTACGATGCATTCTGGCTATGCCAGTTCGGGGTCCTTGCGTTTGAAAGCGTCTGTCGGGGCAGTTCCGCTATATAATTGCAGTTCGTTCTTTCTTTTTTTTTTGAAATATTCATGTGCCGTCTTACAACGTGCTCCGATTTCCGAAATCCACGTGACTTGCAGAAAGGCATGCCCATCATTCTCTCTACTGTTGTAAGAAGTTGTCGTTAAAAGCGCCATGCTATTATAATGTCTACGAAGAAGTCTCAGTGGCTGTGAGACACCCACGAAATGCGAAGTTTCGTGAGCTCCGCGCACGGTTCATGCTCATGCACATTGGAGGAGCGGGCTGCTGCCCGTTCTAATATTTCTGACTGCCGTAGAACAGCATGATTTTCGGAACAATACGACGAGGATAGGTTAAACGCCAGCGCACTGGTCCAGTTCTTGACAGGTAAGTACACCAGGCATAGGCACGCGGCTGAAACTTCTCTTCGGCGACGCCGCCTGGTGCTCAAGGGGTGTAAACAATCGCGGTGGCTACTGGATGGCGGAAGAGTGGCTTACATACGAGTGATCAGGACGGAAAGAATTATAGTAGACGCGACGAAGCCAGTTTTTTACTTCTAAAGAAACAAGGTGTTTGGGGGTAAGCTTGACAGTGAAAGACAATCTAGCGCCGAGGTATATTCCGTCGGCGCTCGGCGATACACCGATAAGCTTTTTTAGCACTGCGCGATAAACTGTCATTGAGGCTCAAAGGGCGCATGCGCTTCTGCAGCTGCGCTCCCGCTCATACACCGCATGAAGGAAGCAGAACACGCTGTGCTAAAACATCTTGATGCTTGACCTAGCGTTCAGTCTATGAACAGGGACCTTGAATACATCTCTAAAGCCCATAAACGTCTAAAGCCCATAAAACGAAGTATTTCTCCCTTGCGTTATTTGCATAAACGGCCCGGGTTTCTATTTTTTTTTTATAAGGGGGTGGGGGAGGTTGCTTCTCTATTTTCTATGCAAGTCTGGAGGCGTCTGCCACATGTCTGGGGCAGAAACGGCAGGCGTGCTAGCTCCATGCGCACGCACGCCGCGTTCCGCTTCTCACGCGTGCTTGCGTGCGAGTGCGCACCAGAGCACCGTCATGCATCTCTGAACAAGACTAACCCGCTGACGAGTGCGCGTGTTTGCCCGGCTGCCTGTTCGTATACACAGTGGGCGAGCAGTCTCTCTCTCTCCTTGCCGCCCTTCCTACCCCCCCCCCCCCCCATCTTCAGGGCTTTGGCATGCTGGGGCCGCTGGCGAGCACTTGCGGTTTGAAAGCGCGCGGCTCGGCGATCGGGTAAATTCGAGGGCAGCCGCCAGAAGTGCAACGAGGTAAATGGGACGCGTTCACGTTGATCGAGAGGAAAAGGAGGAGGGAGAAGTAAAGGAGGCTTCTGTAAGAAGTGACAATAAGGGAGGCCTTTGCGCGCGCGTGTCTACTACCTGTGTGCGTGAACGAGGGTCACTTGTGTCCGGCGCAGCCCTTGGATGAACGTGGCAAAGCCTTCTCAGAATCAGAGCAGCCTCACTATTTACCCTGCCAAACATACTACTGTTGCTACTGATACTACTACTTCTAGCTAACTACTACTACTACTACTACTACTACTACTACTACTACTACTACTACTACTACTACTACTACTACTACTAATAATAATAATAATAATAATAATAATAATAATAATAATAATAATAATGTTCACTGCTCAGAAACGAATGAGTGAAAGGAGATGAGGAGGCACACACCAATTGGCCTCGGGGTGTTTTCGACCCAATTTGTCCCCTTTTCAATTCTTGGGCCGGCGGAGAAATTTCACAACTGCGCAAAGCTTACAAATTAAAGAAGTTCGGCCGGCGTGGAAGTCGAACCCGTGACCTTGAAGGCGCTAATAGCGCTAGGAATGCGTCATGGTGTGTGCTCAGAAGTGTAACACGCGGCAGGTTATAGCCCCGTAGGCATGGCGAGGAATTCGCCTTGTGGGGTGCCTGTGGGTTAGGCGCACGTATATATTGGTTATTGGCTGGAAAAGGGGTAACGGGCACCGGTGACCTCCAGCGCGTCATACTTAACGCCGCGCGGGCGGCCGTGCGATAGGAACGCGAGCCTATGCTGATCTCAAGCGATCCCGCGGTGCTCAGAGGGACACGGCGATTTATAAGAGCGTGACCCACATGGAGCGCAGTGTACATGAGGGGCGGCACGCGTACGCCAGTCGGCGCGTATACTGCCGCGTGGCCTGGAGCTCGCCAGAGGACACCGAGAAATGCGAACCACATCAAGCGGTGCACCTTCAGCGCTACCAGAAGGCACACCACGTGCTTTGATGCCGTAGCTTGGCGTCACCGGCGTCGCTGCAGCTGCGCTCTGGTAATGCAGGCGTCAAATTGCAGCATGGCCTTGCACCAGCTCGTTCTTGTTACGTCCATTCGCCCAAATGAATGTAAACTACTGTCATTCGAAAGAACCCTATCTCGATCCTTGTCATCAGACGAAGGGCAGTCAGCTTCGTGTACGACAATTGCTTTTTTTTTTTTTTGGAGCGTGTGTGTGTCTGTTGGGTGCTTACATTTGCTGGGGGCCTCCGTCACGGATCCCGCACACAGCGGGAAATCCGTGATGTGTGCGACTGCGACAGGGAGTGCTGGACCGCAGCTACATTTTAACGAGAAACGCTCGACGCGTGCACCAGCCTGACGGAACTCCTCCCCGCCGCGCCTATTTGCATAAGCAAGCACAAGCCAAGGTTTTGGTAAAAATAAAATTGGCTTGTATGTATTCTAGGCTTCAAAACCTTACGGGGGCCGGAATTTGGGAAGAAAACTTAATACTTCCGCATCCCGTAATGTTCGGATACCGGAGGTGGGCGGTGAAGGTTCTTTTCTCCTTCTTCACCCTGTGATGAGGGCGAGGTTGAGGACGAGGCCGTGGCCTCACGAAGACTAAACGATGTCGGTGGGGATTTGATCATGACGATGACGGCCATCGTCACCGGCGTTAAAGAAAGGGCGGACAAAGGCAACCCGTGTTCCGAGATTTCTTTTACTGACGTCGCAGTAAATTTATACGATCCTTACACGCGAAGCAAACGACTTAAGAATGCATCGCACAAGCCATTGCGAAGCTTTCTTCGGCAGCTGTGTTTCAGTGAACACGATAAGGTGTGTACGTTATTGTGCAAGGATAGTAACGTCTCTTCCTCGTCGCACAAATTAGGGCGCGTCCTGAAGATGACGGCGTAAGCGCCGGAACACGTACCATGAATCGATAAAGAACGACAAGGATGCTGGTGGCTGGTGGTGCCTGTAGGCACAGTTTGCAGATGTAGATCCTTCGAAATACTGGCATGTACCCACTATGTGCGATTGGCCAAGAACCTGGTAGGTCAAAGAACAAAATAAGAGGCAAATTTTTGTAATAATAAAGTTGGAATCAAAAGCTAGAGAACGGAGAGACTGACTTTATGACAATGTAGAATTACATGAAAACAATAAAAATAATAATTAAAATTCAATTTGGTGGAAAAAATGGAAGTTTTCATTTTTGAATTAAGAGTTTAGGCCTCATTCGCCGTAAAAAAATATTGCGCATGGCAGCGCTAACCTTCCCGTCCCTGTGTCCAACAGTAGAGGCAACCAAGGATTGTAAATTTTGAACAGTTCAATACAACACAAGAAGGCAGAGTGGTTTTTTTAAGGGTCGTTTTCTTAAGCTAAGTAATCGGCAAACAAAAAGTTGGAATAAAGAAACAAGTTTAATTGTCTCATCTTCCCTAAACATAAGGCGGATCGGTGAGGGCGCACACCAGCGCGGTGTAAATGGAAATTTCAAGAATGTATGCGAAAGCGTAGCCTGGTAATTGCGACTTCAATTCTTCTCGTTTGACAACAGACTACTTGTTCAAGGATAGAATAAGTGGTTCAAATCCGAGCAACCTTTTTGTGTGTGTGTCTGGTCTTTTTTTTTTTTTTTGCGCGCCCGCGTTATCAACTTGGCTGTTTTTTTTTTTTCTTTTTTACTGTCCACGCGTCTAGCGCTGCCTGAGGGCAGAACTGCCGCGTATAGAACCTCTCCGGGATGGCAACTTAGGCAATGCTGAATGATGTCCACTCAGTGGTCAGGTATTTTCGCGCGCTGGTTTCAACCAGTGATACAGCTTCTAGCTCTGTCTATGCCATGACGGCACATTTTTTTTTTTCTCCACTGTATGGGCCCCAGAAGGGTTTGCAAAGAGGCGAACGAAGTTCGCAGTATCCACCATAATGATTTGTTTACATGGTCTTTTATTCTTTCCTTCATTAATACGTCTCTCATAGTTTTCTTCCAGTGAGTCTGACTCTTCACTCGCGTAATATTCTTTCTCTCCCGATATTTTCTTTTGTTTTTATTTCTTTCGTTACTTCTTTTCCGATAAGAGAGAGAGAAAACTTTAATGATATACGAAATGCAGAGAGGTCGGCCTCAGGTACATTCCTCTAGCCACCTATTCTACGCTGGGGGAAGGAAAAGAGGGAAAGAAAGAAGGAGAGAAAAGCAGCATGATGGGTGATGACGACGGCAGTAGGAGGATGCAAAACATATAGCAAGAAATTAAGGTCTACTCAAAGCCTACAGACCAGCGTCGTACATTTTAAACGTCAAGTGAGGCCTGAACGGCCTGAAAACTCGATTTTACATCTGGCCAAGGGCCTAAAATAACATACTCCGACACTGGTGGGCTGTCGAGGCGCGTAAGGTCATTGCTCAATTTCTGTCGCTCTACCACGTACCGAGGGCAATCACACATCACATGGCCTACAGTCTCATTCACATTGCACAGATTATTTTTGTTATATGATACCCGTTGCCGCCAGATTCTTGGCTTACCCCCTTGTGGTTACGTGCCATAAATAATAATAATAATAATAATAATAATAATAATAATAATAATAATAATAATAATAATAATAATAATAATAATAATAATAATAATAATCGATATGCATTGCTGCGTTGTTCATCTTTTACGTGTCGTAATAATCGTACTATAGAGCGTGCAACAGGCCACACCAGCCCCGCGAAGCAGCTGTAAGCGCCAATGACCGTGCGATAGTTTTTAATGCACTTGCATACGGAATTTTCATTAACTTTCCGACGAAATGCATCGGTCGCCTTCTGATACTTCCAGAGGCGGTGACCCGAGATGACGCAGCTTCCTTCGCCTCGCCCTTCTCTTTTCTTTAATGAGTACCCTAAATGCACGTTCGGAATATATCGGAATATCACTCCATGTCGGCTGCTGAGTCCGGCGCAGCCAGTGACGCGTGCCACTGCAGCGAGTCGTACAGGACGGGTTACGAGTGCCGCGTCCGTTACCACTGGCGACGTTTTATCCTACATCGAAGAAAACAAGAAAGCAAGGAGATCGCTTGAACTAAGCTCTGTAAACAATGATCTTGTCAACACAGCCATTATTTACTGAGCGACATCGCATGATTTCTCCAAGAGCACCCTTTAATTTCAAAGGTAGTATACATAGTACGTTTTAACCCACACGCCGCAGGCATGAAAACAGTTATTTCGTTGCTGTCCGAACAGTGGTTTTCCTTAGCATTAAATGCCTCTAATTACTTCATACCACAACATGAATCCGCGCACCTTACGAATCATGCCCATATCGAATCACTGCAGCAGGATGTCAGCGCCATGTAGAGATTTCGACGGAGGCAGTCGACAGTAAAGGTGCACGTGTCCATAGTCTTGGCTTCTTCTAGGAGGGAGGTCCTCTTAGACGTCTTGACCGGCCGCGCACACCACTTCCTTTCTCCTCTTCTTTCTCCGTTGTCTCTTTGTGAGCAGGACTGCTTTCGACCGGATTGGGTCATCACCACCGGGCATAAGTCACTATAGTGCTGAATTACATCCCTTTTTTGCTCTTCTCGTACGCATTCGATCATCCCACGTTTGCCGTGTCACTGCAAGCCAACTGTGGTATACAGCTTTCTCTGCCCGCATACATGTGCGGATAAAGTTGCGCATTTTGATGCTAGCCCCCTTAAAATCAATGCGTTGTGGCTTCGCGTCTCCACTGTATGCGCTGGCATGTCGGCTATGGTTTTGAAGCGATCTTGCATGAACTATCCGCAAGGTAGCATTTCACGCGTGTCCTATGATAAGCGTAGATTGCCTGGAAACAGTCTGCATTTATAATGTACGTCTTCTTAGCAGGGTACAGTCGGGGTCCAAAGTGCACGGACCGCGGGATCTTAGGAAAAAAACTGAATATTTCCACAGCCTGCGCTCGCAGTCTGGTATGTGCATCTACCGGCCTCTGTGAACGTCTCTAACTGGAACAGGGGCGTAGCCAAGGGGGGGGGGGCTTATAGGGCTTCAGCCCCCCCCCGAAATTTTTTCGTGCTGTCCATGCACCGCAGACCAAAGTGACCCCCGGCGCCGGAAATCACTCTGGATTTTGTCTAGAATGCCTTTTGACACTCGAAAAGACAATTAACCGCGAAGATTGCAAACTCGGGCTGGATTTCGTGGCAACGCCCATACACGGGGAGTCACATAACGCCAAGCAGTCCCATCCGAGCACAAAGTTTCAAGGGCGCTTTGATGGTGAGTGGGCTCGCCGCAGCATCTCACTGAGGCCACGGAATCTATGGAGCGCATGGATATCAATTGCGAAACTTTATGGGTATAAATCTCATAAGCTCTTGATGTGAAAGCTGCATTGTCATTTCTAAAGTTGTGATTTAGATTTTCAATTGCGGAACTTTGTGGGTTTAATGTTGTTATAAACATTTGACGCCAAAGGTCTATTGAGTTTTCTAAAGTCTTGCATCGGAACATACAACGAGACAAGCCAAATCAACACACTAGCAGACGCGTTGATAAAGCAGGCAGCGAGGTCCAATGAGACAAAGCGTTGGGGTGGTTCATTTGTGCCGTCATGTCACATATAAAAATGTCAACATTTTTTTTAACCTACGCCAGAACAGCCATGTCAAGACACTAAAGCCAGCCAAAGTAACTACGCTCTTATTTATTTTTTCTACTTTGACTTTTATTCGCGAGGACACATTGAGCCTCTTCAATTTTTGTTGTTGTTGTTGTTCTCGCTACCCCACCCGCGGGCTGCAGAGCCAGCCAGAGCGCATACGTTTTTCTCGTATGGCCCCGACCACCGTGCGGTGCACTTCGGTGCGCGTTCGGTTTGCTCTGGCCGAGTGGATTTTCACCTGACAGTGTTTTGGACGCTTTCTGGCTAGCAGACGAGAAAAAAAAAAAATGGTCGCTCGCCGCCATCACTGTGGGGACTCGAAGGATTGCACCGCATTCCTTGAGCGGAACCTTTCCGGAAAGTCTTGTTTCGCTGCTGTATACTGAGCAGTATGCGTATGGTTCTCAGTGGACCAAGCGTCTCATGTTTTCTTCGGTATTCCTTCCGTAGCCCCATTAAGTGCCCGAAGTAGGCATTCGATTCTGGCCAACATACTTTCCTATGCGTTTTTTTTTTTTCATTTCGGTGCCTCCGCCTCACAGAAAAAGAAATACATTGTTGCGGCGCAGCGAATTGTCGCATGGTGAAAGTTCGATTTTGATACTTCTTTTGCGGAAAGTAATGGGCGACGGGACGCTTCAGTTGCCGGATACGTTTATTATATTATTGCGAAAGCAATTATATGGACACTCCAGGCGCATTCCTGCCATCGCCCTCATGTTTCGTATGAAGTCCAAGGGTGATAACATCGTGACCACGCGCTGCATGCTGTATGTGCAAGTGAAAGCGCAGGAGGGGAGGTGGAATGGGTGAGCCGACGATGGTGGCTCAGTCTTGTGTGCGCAAAGGAGAAAAGCGGGGAGCAAGCGCGCCGCCTTCCGTCGCGCGCAATACATCGGGGGAGTGGATGGAATGGGGGCGGAATCTAGGATTCTGTGAATCTATGATTGTGCAACATGTTTATTTGCCTTGTTTGACGCATTATATACAATTACTTCTTCTTACATACATAGACTCATTGGAGACTTATACGTATACTTAAATATCTTGTTGCGAGGTTTAGTGTATACATGCAGTGAACTTTGTTTCCAGTGACACTTTTTGTCCGTTATTAAGCATTTGTATATCCCATTGTATCTTTGCATTTCTAATGTACGAGGGCGAGTCAAATGAAAGTGAGCCTACCCTAACCGCGCAATAATGGTTCGGTTCATTATATGCGAGGCATGCGCGTAGGAGAACGGCATGTCTCATTTACAAAAGTGACACGCAGGTGTGAAGATAAATGTTCTTTAACGCTCTCATACACTGGGTTGAATATGGTTGCGTCACATAATGGACACTCCAAAAGTTGAACAGCTCGGTGTCGCGAAGTTTTTGACAGCTGAAGGTGTTTCCAAAACAGAAATTTATCACCATATGACTGCCGTGTACGTTGAACACTTCATCGTTGGGCAAACGGTTCAAAGGACGTTGCAAAGACATTCCAGGACCGGGCCAAAACCACCGTGCAAGCTCGGGCCCAATCCGACGCGGCCTATTCAAATACTTGTAAAACGCAGAAACGCTTTTCTGAGATAATCCTGCTAATCGCTTTCATTGAAATTGGTTGCATTTGAGAGAAAAAGTTAAATCCCAGTGTCTGTTGGAAACAGAACTTCGATTTAGGGCCTGAATTTTGTTTAAAATATTTTGAAAAATTCGAAAGTTTGAAAAAATAGAAGCATCATGTTTACAAACTAATAGCTATGCATGAAGAACAGATATTGTGGTTCTGTAAACGGCATTTATTATCACAGTCAAAGCGGACAAGTTTGCTATGTCAATTTGTATCTTACGTGAATTGGTTACGTTGTGTACAAGGGTTCTGCAAAAGCCGTATTTCCACAATACTAAATTTTTTTGAGATTCATGTGTAGCATATCTATTTTGTCCGCTGAAGATGTACTATTAGATGCAATTCACAGAAATGTGATATCATTTTTCATTGTTGAGTCACGGAGTTTTAAACTTAATAGTTTCGTTTCCTGAAAATTTTCAATTTTGGCCAATTTTTAATAAATAATTGACCACATAAATGAAAAATTCGAAACCAGTAGTCACTAGAATTAAACTTTTTCTTTTAAATGCAACAAACCTCCTCAAATTTGGTGAAGTAGTTGCAGGGAAAAACGAATTCCCCTTCAACATGTACTTAAATAGGAGCACCCGACCTAAAGCATCCTCCTGAGGAGGCTGAGCTGCAACGTGCAGCTATATATATATATATATATATATATATATATATATATATATATATATATATATATATATATATATATATAACCGGACACCTAACCGGACACATCATTGACTGGGACTCGGCAGCCATCATCGCAAAAGAAAAACACATATCTGCCCGTATGCTTTTCGAATCATTTCACATCCAATCAACTAGACACACGATAAACAGGACGCGGGGTAATCTTCCCGAGATATACACACGAACACTGCGCCACCTCACCTATAAATAGCCGCGCGCCCACGCTTACATCTTCATTGTGATCAAGGGACCCGTACGGGGCCCGAAACGTCGGTTCTTTCTTTTTATTTTTCATTCTTGGCGTGTGCACGTTTTTTTGGCACCAACCTATATATATATATATATATATATATATATATATATATATATGTTGGGCCAGTGGCGTAGCCCCCCCCGAACAAAATGTCTGGCTACGCCACTGAACTGGAATGCCCTTCGTGTGTGCGTCTCTGTGCGTGCACTTTCTTATTCTTTATTGCTTTAACACTTTCTTTTCTGTCCTCTTTCTAACCCCTATCTCCCGACCTCAGTGTAGGGTAGCAAAACTAGAGACTAATATATGGTTAACCTCCCTGCCTTTCCTCTCTCTCTCTGCATATTGTATAGTGGGTACGAAGAGCACAGTATGCTGCGGTTTTACTTTTCGCTGTGCACAAAGGGCTCTCAAATTTTCTCAGACCTCGCGTTCCTTGAACTTTCGACGCTGGCAGTACATCTCTATTACAAATCGTGCACGCACACGCACACTTACACACACGCACTAACACCACACGTGTGCGCGCGGCAAGGCGCGTCGCCTGTGGCTGCAGCTCTAGCAATACGAAGAACGCCCAGGTTGTCAGCATCTGCGCGGTTATATAAGCGACACCAATGATTCGCGAGAGTCTTCGTGCAACCGCGTAACCGATAACGCGCCTCCTCCGTCTTCACGCCTCTTCCCTTTCGGCGTGCACACGCTGGGCGGCAGAGAGACCTGCGCGAGCCGGCCGCCGCGTCATGGAATTTGCCGGCCCGCGCGCGCACCATCTAGCCCATCGACGCTCGACCTGCTTCGAAAAGGAGCCGCGGTGGCTGTTCCGTTTCTCCAAGGAGAAAGTGCGGCCGCGCGGCCGGATTTGTCCGGTCGCGGAGGAAGAAAGGGCCGCCGCGCACGCCTCGAGCGCGTCGTCCCCAACCCCGTCGCTAGTGAAAAGGCTCGCGAGGCAGACACGGCGGGCCAACTGGCCGGCGCCGCGCGGTGTGGCGGCGGCGTTAAGTGCACTACTTCTTGCAACATCGCCGATACGTCCAGACACGGTGGTTCAGAGAAACACGATATCTGGAAGGAGTTCAAAGGAGTTCGGTAACACTTTGCCAAAACTGCACTTGGCGGAGGTGCTAGAAAGTGAAAGGCTACAAGGGAAGAAATGTACGGATGGTATTATATATATGTATATAGCACATCATCGTGGGTCCATGTAGGAGCCAGTGTTTGCTCACTGTTTAGCAGACAGCCGAGCTTACCAAGTGGCGACAGTCTCTGTCTCCTTTTTATTTTGTCCGTTTGCATGCCGAATAAGCAATAAGTTATTTTTCTTCAGCTTAATGAGGCACCAGTGCAGGCTGTCTTGTTAGGAGTAAAGCAAATCTCATGTAGGAAAAAGAAGTTTTCAGATAATTTGAGTGAGAAAGAAAGAAAATAACGAAAAGCCGTTAGGTCTTTGGGATTTGAACGGCAACTGTAGCGGTGGAGAATGCCCGTTACTGTAACACTACATGACATTGTCTCAGTGGGCCATCATCTTCACAATGAGTGCGCTACGTTATCCTCACTGGTGTTAATACTAAGAATGAAGATGCTGCGTGGGAACACGAAAGTCTATATTTTGTAAAGGTTTTCGGCAACATACAAAAAATTGTTGCTATTTGTAAGGGTGTTCTCCAATTATTCGTATACCTGCGCCGCCGCGCAATCTTGGCGCCCTTTTGATCACGGCCACCGTGTTGCAGCTCGTATTGCACGCAACTATGCATGACATAGACACGCACAATAGCATAGCACTTAGTAGAGATGACGTCACAATGCTTCTTTCTCGTGCTTAGGTCTGTTCAGTACCTTCACTCAAGTAGAACTCAACAATCGGGATTGTCGTAAATTTGCGCCGAACGGCCGGAGCAGAAATGATGTCGTCGCCGTCGCTGTCCGCGTGTGTGGCGCGCTCGCTCGCGTCACACATACAACTGATCCTTGACTGCTCGCCTTACACAGACAGGTTGGTTCACCAGGTAACGCCTTGCCCAACCGTAAACAATGATCGTTATCCAGTTACCAGCAAAAATTATTTGTGGCGGATCAGTGTCCCACACTGATCCGCCACAGTGGGTGGGATCTGCACAAGTCTTTCTTCCAATTTTATTCATTCCTTATCACGTGCCGCTGCCTCCTGTGGTTATCATGTCGTTATCATGAGCCCTGTGGTTCATCTCGGTGATAGCGTCCCCGTGGCTTCGTGCGGGCAAATGAAAAAGGAAGAAAGAATGCGATGTGAAACCATCTATACTGAAAAGATAAAATAGCAAAGGTTAAAGACAGCCGTAGCGCAAGGCAAGTTAATATCGTGGATTTTTCTACAAAGCTCATGCACAGAGACACTTATCCCAAAAATTTGGACCCAATGCGGCTACTTTTGTATTCCTAGGTGTTAATGTGAGCATAAGGACGCGTCCCGGAGTAGCTCGTAGAGGTAATCTCGTGTATTGAGAAAAATGAGCGTAAGATATATATATATATATATATATATATATATATATATATATATATATATATATATATATATATATATATATATATATATATATATATATATATATATATATATATATATATATATATATACATATATACATAGGGAGAGAGAGAGAGAGAGAGAGAGAGAGAGAGATGGACACACAGGAAAGGGATGCCGAGCGCTTGCTTATCCTTCCTTTGCTGAGTATGCGTGTCTTCTCTCTCTCTCTTCTTTTTTTTTTTGCACCCTATCCCTTCAACAGCTATGCAAGACCAACTAGCCCAGCTGTTAGTACTTCTTAAACTCATATATACGTTTTGGCCAAGCGAGGGCAAAGGCTATTGTCTGCTCCGCCCCGCTGTCAACCTCGCACACGCCATGTGCGACGAACTGCAGCACTCAAGTCGTTACTGTTTTTCCTATACGCGATCGCCATACTGGCCGACAATATTTGAACTACGCTATTTCCCTTTCTCTACCTCCGCCTTGAGGGGAACCACTTTTTGGAGGTTCACACTCGTTTTTTAAGTTCATCTTCATTAAACAAAATCTCAACAACAGCACTCTGGAGCGTGTCTTCGAGCCGACATTCCTCAGTGGCTATGGTGTTGGGCGGCTGAGCACGAGGTCGCGGGATCGAATCCCGGCCACGGCGGCCGCATTTGGATGGGGGCGAAATGCGAAAACACCCGTGTGCTTAGATTTAGGTGCACGTTAAAGAACCCCAGGTGGCCGAAATTTCCGGACTCCTCCACTATGGCGTGGCTCCTAATCAGAAAGTGGTTTTGGCACGTAAAACCCCATTATTTAATTTTTTTCGAGCCGACAGTGCCGCCTCAGGATGTGAAAATTAGCCCCTTTTGGTACTAATGTTGTTGTAAAGATCACACGAAACGAACTTGCTTTAGCGTACGTCTGTTTTCAAGTATCCTGTATATAAGCGCAGAAATGAGAGAAATGTTATTAATAAAGTTTAGCTGATTATACACACCCTGTGTGTAAGTTCCTGCTCAGCGTGCACGGGTCCGTCAGGCAGCCTTAAAGTGACACTAAAGAACAGCACTGAATCAGTATACACTGGCAGAGCATTCAACCACAACTCTCTGCATTCGTTCCCGGGAGAAGGTTAATTCTTAATGGAGAAGATGGGCACCAAACTCTCTTGCCTCCCACCAATTCCCTTAATATATGACACTGGAATTTTATCACCAGTACGTGCCCGTAACGTCAGTGCATTCGAAACATTTTTTTTAATCTAATTAGGTGATTAGAGATATCCGGTGCCACCTAAAGGCGCCATCCTGTCATGTTACATCCCGTCAATGAATGGCTGGTGTTTTTATTGGCGCCGGTTACTTCTCCTCGCAGGGCAAACAAAACTGACACACACACATACACACACACTGAAAAAACACTGGAGACAGTCAAGTATCCCAGACATGTGCCAAGTACCGTGCGCGGGTAAAAGAACGAATCTAAGAGAGACACACAGTTCCTTTTCTAGCCTTTATATAGACCGTTTTACGGCAGAACAGAATTATCTGAACTTGCTAGGTTGAGTGAGAGGCGCAACGCAGTTCTTTAGCGATAACGAGTTTACACAGGAGCAGGTGCTGCCAAAATTCAAGACATCGCAGCTAGGGGGTGCGGGAAATTGAGGTCCGGCGTCACCATGCGTCTACCATTTTTTTTGCGTATATTCTGTCCTTGCCAAGCATACTCTTATGGTGAGAATGCAAGACCAACATTTAATAACACCGCTGCGTATTACTTTTAGTGACCCGTTGAGCATCTATGCAAGCTGTATTTGCATAACTCGCACGGTGTTTTCCATAAAATTGGGGAAAGCTTACCTTTGAAGGGGCGGTATATCTTTCTATAGTTGCATTCGAGCGTTCAATGAGTTAACAGAAACGAGAGCTAATGCAATGTCACTTCACACTCTCGAGCTGTGTCACCTAGCAGCGCGCTCAAAGCACCGACCAGCGAGTGGAATGAGTTCGGTTGAAAATATTTGTGTGACCCAGCCCGCAGAGTTAAGGGGTGTGCCAAAGTTTCATTTGTGCAGGTACTAGAAAAGCGACCGCGTCGGCTTTTCATGTCGTAGACTCCGCAACGCTATGCCGCGAGTTTGTGTTCGAGGTAATGGCTCAGCAATATCGATTACACAGCTTTCTGGCCCTGAGAACGTGAATGCAAACAGGGGCGTGCTCGTTCGAAAGGCTGTGCAGCTCCATGACGACGCACCTATACCGAGCTTAAAAGCGCACTGCCTTTCCGTTGCAAGTTTGAAAACTTCAGAAAATTCCTTGGCGCTAACTTTTTTTTGCCGAGCATAAATGCAGTCGGAAATGAAACGCCATCACTGCAGTGGGCGGGCACGTGATTGTTTGGTTGATTTATTGATAAACCTATGCGTTCTAGAATTGCAAGTGACAGTCGTCTACGGGACTATAATGCGGTTCAGAAGTCGCTTATACGACTGTTCAAGCCCTTTGAATAGCATCTTGTTGCTCGCCGAGTGCTGACCCTTTTCTCTCGCTCTTTCTCCGTAGGATTTCTTTTCCTTACTGAAGCAAGGAATGTATAACAATGCGTTTTCCTATGAACTCTCCGAAGCCTGGGAGAGCGATCGATAAGGGGATGGTTGCTTCAAATGCGCACAGCAGCAGGATACGCGTTTTGGCTCGTGCTGTTCTTGTTTTTTTTTAATTTTTAAAAATCAGCTGAATAAATACGAACCATGGTGCATGCAACTGCGGCACTGCCTGCAAACTTGGTCGTGAAAACAATGCCGTTCTAGCTGGCACGCAGGGATATTAGGAATAATTTCAGCTTTTTAACATATTTCTTTTCTGTTGAATTTCTTTTTTTTTTTCGAAGCTCGTTACCAACGCATCTTTCATACGTTAAGTCCCGTACTATAACCCGCACCGGTAGCGCACTCGTTAGGCTGTTGTGTTGTTCAGCACCAGGTGCCGGGTTCGATTCCCGACCGCGGGGGAGTATTCCGACCGAGGTGAGATGCAAAACGCTCGTGTAGTTATATTTAGGTGCACGTTGAAGAACGAGGTAAGACTCTCAACAATTAAGGCA
This sequence comes from Dermacentor albipictus, assembly GCF_038994185.2. Taxonomy (NCBI): domain Eukaryota; kingdom Metazoa; phylum Arthropoda; class Arachnida; order Ixodida; family Ixodidae; genus Dermacentor; species Dermacentor albipictus. The sequence continues at coordinate 1,618,455 of NW_027225567.1, read as the reverse complement.
TCTATCGTGCATTTTCCAAGAAGGCAGTCTAGCGCAGAATGTCTTTTGATGTTGCCGTTTTGTTTTGTAAAGATCTCCCGGACTTCGTCACTCTTCCGCGCATGCACATATATCATGTTGGCGTACAATATATATATATATATATATATATATATATATATATATATATATATATATATATATATATATATATATATATATATATATATATATAATTTATTTATTTATTTCTCATGTCGCTCCATAATAAACCCCTTATAACGAAATGACCGCTTATTATAGAGTGACGTGAGAAATATTAAGTGGAAAGTTACTGATTGGATATTGACCTTTTCACTTGAGAAGGCACGTACTTCCTGGTAGTGTTAATCATCGTGAGCTCTGTCAGTAAAGGGACCAAACATCTTTCTTTCCACGCAGGCTGGCTTACGATCCACTATAGTTGTACGAAATCAAGCATAGTGACCGCCATGAAGGTTTCTTTATCCTCGAACAGTCGCCTTGTCGACATTCGAAGGACGCCATCAAGGACACAAATGTTAAAAGGTAGATGTGTTCATTGAGCACAGAACCGTTCAGTGTATATCAGCGTTTATTTTCAGTGGAATATAGGCGCATCTGGCTTTAAATGAGGCTGCTAAAGGACGGAAGAGCCTACAAAAGCTCAGCGGTTTCTCAGACGAGCTGCCATGAGGCACTTTCGCAGATTCCAGTCCTCCCTAAGCCAGCCATGTCACCAAGGGACGCGCACAAAATAATATGCACCACCTCTTTGCACCACATCACACCGCTAAGGTTGGCGCGCGGCGGTGCAAGATAGTACTGACCGTGTTGCCGTCGTGCGTGCTCCGCCGTGCCTAATACGATGATGCAAAGCATTGTTGGATGGAATTTCCAGGACTCCATAATCTCCTCGGGGACTCCTGGAGAGAGATTGCTGCGGAGTACGTCGTAACACGATGGGACGCTCAGCCTTTGGAAAGATGCGTCTCGGCTTCTGCTGAAGCTTTTCATCGAGCAACGTCCGCATCGTCGTGTTGCGCTTCGTAAACGCGATCCTTTGTTGGCAGTTAGAAGGGCCAACCATGGGTCATGATATATGCTCAAGTTCGCGCCCAATCTAGCTGTGGTTTCCTTTGAAGGCTGTGGTCATCGTATTGCCACAACAACATCGTAGTGCCTTCAACAAATCGCCTACGTTCTGTGGGCTCGCTGAATTCTAACCTACATAACGAAAAGCCGACGCTCGGTTTACTTTAATAAATGTAAAGAGCGCCCACTTTGTCCACAAGTAGAGCTGGCTATCCCAATATCTTAGGTAAGAAATACAACACAGACAAATAAGATCATGAAAATACGAAATAAGTATCAAAAGTCTATAATACATTGGCAATACCCTAACAGAGCAAGTCTGTGTATCACGGAGGAAAGGAACAAGTAAAACAGAAGTTATAAGACTACAAGAACAATACAAGCATCGATAGCTCATGTGAACATAGATGAAATAAAAAATTGCGCATTAACTACTGTTTACAAGGAATTTATCAATTCACTGTCTATGAGAAAATCTCGTAGAGCCTTCAGAGCTTGTCTTTCTTCGCTGGTACGCGACGAGAGTCGGCGCATTTCTTCATAAAGAATAGCGAAGATATAGGTACGCCTGTGTTCGATGACCTCGTCCTCCTGCTCCAAAAACACGTAGAAGGTTTACGCAAGATTGTGATCGATGGTGTTCAACGTCCCAAAGCAACAACTGGGCTGCGACACAGTGGAGGACTTCGAATTGATTTTGACCGTTCGGGGACCTTGACCGGGCCACCAGTGCACCAGATCAGTGTACCACATCGCTTATTTTTTTTCACCATTCATTTCTCATCGGCTGTACTACGGCAGCCGCTGCGGCGAGGAATCAAGTCTGATTTTGTACTCAGCAAGAGAACGCCATAGCCAGCGATCCAGCCCGTCGGGCCTCGTTCGAGGAGCAAAAGTCCAACTCGGTATTGCCTGTTCGACAAACAGGAGGACCGGATGTATTTTGTCTTACGTGCTTCTTGTTTATTCTTTTTCAGTCGAGCAGAGTTGGCGGATTGAAGTCCTCGTATTCTAGAATACTAATAGAAGGTAACCAAGCCGAGTTGAAAATGAACTCGTAGCAATCAGCGCTATTTTCTTTGCTCCCAGCTCCCGAGCTTTTTCACGGGGGAACAAGCGCCACTTTGACGAGTCATTGGGAAGTTGCACCCTCGGCTGCTCGAAGTCGCTGCGAACGACACTGTCTTATTATGAAACCTCGAAGACCCTTCCCTTTCAAGTAGCCCCTGCTATACCAGCCCTATACTCGTTCGGTATCGCTTCAAATTCTTGTGTCGCATACTTGGCCGTTGTCTTCTGGCTCCACGCCAACCCGTATGAATGCATGACCGATGCATCAGTGTTGCTGACGTGCAACGACGAGGGCCGCTTGTTGAAGAGGACAACAGGTAGTGACGTTTTCGAGAAGTACCAGGCACGTTTGTGGCTGTGGGCGCGCATGCATCGACCACAGTTCTCCCACGAAGTAATCAGATCTTTCAGGCGTTGATCGCTTTCTTCCATTCTTTTGGAGAATCTGCAAATCTCTACGTGTAGAGCTCATAATACAACCCGTATGATTCCCTACACAATATTTAACTGTATAAGAAAAAAAAACAAGAAAGAAAGAAAAAGTGAAAGAAAGAAAAATGAAATCCGGGAATGATGGTAGCTCAGAGAAGAACGAGACGGGTATCATCATAAATTACATCATAAATTACAGTTCTGCATATGTTGGGGATTTGCAGGAAACCCCGACGAGGTGCATTTCTGCAACCTTCCTTGCGTGTAGCGCCAATGAAAGAAGGAAAAAGAAACTATATTGTTTCTGTTTAGTTTTTTAGACAAAGAAACTTCTCACATTTATACTATTACACAATTTTTTTTAAATCCTGAACAGGCGAAGAGCATGGAAGGAACTACCACATGTGGCAGTCCGGGCCACGCAGCTGAGAAAAGACGCCTGGTCGACGCGCAATGAGACACGATTTTCTTGTGTACTTTAACTGCTCATTAACCCGCGCTGTCAGCGCGAGAAATAGAGAAAGAATAGGAGCGTATGGCAAGGGTACGTAGCTTTCCTAATACCTTGTGGCGAGCGCGGCGTCGGCGGCAAAATCCCGCTCTCCGGAAAGGTGCAAAAGCGCCGGAACACGCGGACCCGGCAACGGTCTCTTCCGGCGCCGCGTATTCGCGCATGCATTGTTCTCTCTTCTTTCTTTGCCTTCTTTCGTTCTTTTCCAGCAGCGCTTTCGCTCACGCGCCTTGCCTGCGGCCTCTCCGTGCATTTTCCGCCCGCTCGCTCCGCAATGCGCTCGCGTGCTCGCGCTGTTGAGGGGTATCACGTAACAGCGGCAGCGGGTGGACCCGCGAGACTGGGACAAGCAAATCGCATCAGGAAGGCAATGTAAGCGGGCACAACTAGAGCCGAGGAAGCGAAAGCATCGAGCCAAATGAAGTAACGCGTACCTAATAAAAGTGCGCCCAGTGAGTGGTGGCGGCAATATAGGCGGAGGAGGAGAAGGCCAACCGTTCCTTTTTTTCTCTTTCCATTTCTCCCCCTTCTTCGTTCTTTCTATTTCTGGGACTGACCGTTTAACTAGCCACGAGACGAAAGCTACGCGAGAGGAGGCTGCCGAGATAGCGCCGACAAAAAGACAAGCCCACGAGGAGGAGAACGACGAAACGTAGCGCATGCTAAGGAGATGGGAGAAATGCATAAACAGGAGCGCAATGCGCATATATGCCCGGAGACTCTTCGGCCCGTACGGCGGACAGCTGCAGGTATACGCTCGCCGCGCCGCCGGAGTCACCATGCCGGCCCGCCGTACGCTCAGCTCGCACCACCTAATCCTATGAACAAGAAGCACTTCCGGCAACGCGTTTAGCGTTCGTATTTCTTTTGCGCCTGCTGCCGGCCGCGCGTGCGGCGGCGTCACTCGTTAGTAGAGGTTTTCTTTTCCTCCGTCTTTGTTTTCTTTTTCTCTTGTTCTTTCTTGCATTTGTTTGCGATACTGTTTTGGTTCTCATAACCGATGCTGCTACGTCCATCTACGTCCCTGCAAAACGCTCCATTAGCTGAGTTTGCTGCACTTCTCTGTGTCCCTGGAGCAATCGCGAGTCTCACCCTCCCGGCTGATTTCGCTGGCCATCGAGCGGCGTCGGGCTCAGTAGAGAGCTCCATTACCTTTCCACCATATAGCATGCCTATGCTCGGCACGTATATTGCGTTTGGCGCGTATTCCAGGAGGGAACAGATAGTGTTCAATAATGTTAGAAGCAACCTCTTATAAGGCGCTCTTTGCCGATCGAGCGCAGGACGCTGAACGGACATGTTCAGGCGCCGATGCGTCATAATATATTTCTGAGCTATTTGCTCCCGTCCCTTGTGGCAGAGCACAACTTTGCGGGACGCGTGACCACGTGGTGTCTCAAGACAAACTCCATCTTGCAGGGCGATGTTGGGTTCCCTGTTCTCGATTTAATTGCGATAACGATTATTCAAACACTCGAGGCACGCATCCCACCGCCGCTACCGTCGTGCGGTCCCACCATCGACGGTCCATGTGCGGCTTGCGCGCAGAATATTAGAGGCTCTCCAATGACACAGAATGCACTTGGCTACATAAACGGCGAGAACGAAGTGGACGTGCCGTCAGCGCCCCGCTCAATCGGCTTGATGGAGGAGCTGCAGCACAGCGCTCCCGCTTTGGGCATGAACGTTGGGTGGGTGCACGCTATAAAGAACGGCAGCGTTTCTGCTGAGCTGCTGTGTGTATGTAATGATCTCGAGCAGTGACGCTCAGTAAAACGGCAAGCTAACGCTATCTAGCATTTCATTGAGCGCTGAATATAACGCTGACGCTTTCCCGTCTGTCTCATCCCGGGCACCACCGAGGTGCAACGCTTCGAAAGCCACTGGCGGCGCTCTTTATCCCGCCAGCGTTGTGAGAGGCCTGCATGGTGTAGTTGCCGGCGCGCTGTTCCTCATGCGCAGCAGCAGTTGCCTTACGTGCTGCTTCGGGCCGACATGTCGCACCCGCCTGCAGTTAGAACACAGTCCGATGAGTTCACAACGGTAGCACAAGCACGAGCCTTGCTGTCAATGCTTCACCCGTATTCTTTAAAGTTAATATATTCCAGCAGATGTGCACAATTGTTGGGACAGATTCGATGTGTAAGCCCCGTATTCAGAAATGCATCTCGAATTGAAGCCCACGCTTTACTTGATCTATAATGACGCCTAGCGTGAACCTGCCCAGGTCGACGCTCACTCCGTTTCCTTCGCTGCGTTCGCGACAGGCGCCATTTAGATTAAGACGAGCATCGGGTTCGAGTTAATATGCATTTCCCCAGAAAGCGGGGTTCTTGAATTATGGTGTTTTACGTGCCAAAACCACTTTCTGATTATGAGGCACGCCGTAGTGGAGGACCCCGGAAATTTCGACCACCTGGGGTTCTTTAACGTGCACCTAAATCTAAAAACACGGGTGTTTTCGCATTTCACCCCCATGGAAATGCGGCCGCCATGGCCGGGATTCGATCCCGCGACCTCGTGCTCAGCAGCCCAACACCATAGCCACTGAGCAACCACGGCGGGTAGAAAGCGGGGCTAAGTGCTGAGGCAGAACGCCCGTGAGCGCTCGACGCGAGTGGTTCGTATAGATAGACTGAGCTGACACTATCTATCTCACTTCGTGATCTGTCGGCGCAGCAACAGACGAAGTCGAAAAAGAAGAGACAATCACAGGCGCTGTGATCGTCTATTCTTTTTTTTTTGTCATTGTCTGTTGTTGTAATGTCAGATCATGAACGTAATCCAACTCCCCCAGTTCTCGCTATCTATCTCAGTCGTGTGGCCGTCGAATGAAGATTCAGAGCGCCTTAAGACGTTGCGAAGAGCCGCTTATTCTTCCGTTATATATGCGGTAAAGTCATTGGACTCTGTGCTTGCTTGCGCTTTACTTTTGATTGTAAGTAAGATTAGCGTTCGCACTTGTTCATGAAGCTTTTTGTTTTAGGCCTGTTGTGTGAGTATATGTGCCTCCGACATGTGCAATCATGCAAAATTTATATCGCAATAGCGAGTTATACTCAGCGCTTGCACTGGTTCCTCTCATCGTGTTTCAAGCGTTTTGTGCGTCATATATACATATAGAAAGACGTCTACTCACGAAGAAAAAAAATGCGTAAAATGACACAATAATTCATGTTAAGGTCTAAAGCGCAGTGAAAAAGACAACACAGTGTTTCGAGAGAATATAGCGTCCTGCCATTCCTTGTGTACCGTCTTTTCGTTGCGCTTTAAAAAGTTCTTAAGATGAATATCAGCCAACTGACCCGTCTGTCGATTATGCGACACACATGTGAGCACCAAAGTCTTATATAGGCAACAGCCGTCATTCGCGGAGAACATGCTACATGGCTCCAAAATAAGGCCTGCCGGAGTAAGCACAGAAACACCACCAAAGCACCTACAACGGCATGTGTTTGCACCTTGCTAGAGCAAGCTCGCCGACGTTCACCTGAAACTACCGGTGATGCGCACATATACGTATGCGCACGTATACGCACGTATACATATACGTTAGCTGCATCGTTTGAGAGAGAAACCATTTCACTCTCATACGATTTAGTGGCATGGCTTTTAATATATATATATATATATATATATATATATATATATATATATATATATATATATATATATATATATATATATATATATATATATATATATGCCGCTAAATTCACCATCCCCTTGTCCACGTTCTTGCATTGTAGAGTAGAAATCGAGCACATATATAGAGTAAAAACAATCGTAGAAAAGCTACAGAAAAGCGATATTTGCCTTCCTCAATCACAACCTCCTTTTCTCTCTTCAAAAGCGAGCGGCCACGCTATTGTATTTTAAATGCAGTAACTATGCGGCGCAGCTGCACCCCGAAGCGGGAAAGAAACCCCGGGATGTTGCTCCCCAATAAGGCAGTGCAGCGACGCAAGCGTTTCTTCCTTCCTTCACTCTTTACATTTATTCTTCTTCGCTCTGGGTGAACGACTGCGGCCGCCTACACTGGTTTTCGCGCCAGCGTTTCCTCAGGCGGCGCTGAGTTCTCAAGGAAACGTTTCTAGTGATCGCCGCGACTTCCACGCGCACATTCGGGGCGACTTTCGCTGCTTCGGAACAGCACGTCCCAGACGCGCTCGACGATTCGGAGCACGCAATGCCGTACGTATGCGGAGATACAGGGAGCGCGCGAGCCGGGAAGCAATCGCGGCCCGTTCGCCTACGCGGCTTCCGCCGCCGGAAGATCGTCCCGGGTAAATTGCCGCGTAGCGCGCACTTACATCACACCGACAGAGAGACCAGGCCGCCTGACGCCTCGACCTCTGCTCTGCTAGACACGCTTTCATATGCTTGTCTCGCCCGATGCATCGTTGTGTTCCAGCTCGAGTGGGGAGCGTGGGTCTCTATATATGGCTGGCTTTGTGTGGTTGAGCCCCCGCCCCCGATAGAGCTCCTTACACACACAAAAAAAAAAGAGAAAGAAAAAGAACCTTACAAGAAGGAAGTCTGGTGCTAGTGCTAATGGGAGCTGCAAAGATCAGAATTAAAGTTATTACATGGATTTGCCTAGAAAAATTGCCGAATTGATCAGTTTCATTGAAGTAGCGCTTTGCAAGGGCAACAGTTATCTGCGATTATGCACGTACGTATAGTCTTATTGCCTTATCAGTTTAGGAAAGAGAAGTATTGCTTCGAGGTCTAGACCAACCTAAATGCAGGTAAATCGAATGGTAAACAAAGCCACGAGAACGCCTGAAGCCAGCAGCACAAAGTGCGGACAGATCTAATCATCATTCCCATGGTGGCTGAACGAAAGCAGCGCCAATGTTCCCTGTAGAAAGGCTTTGGGTAACTTTTATGGTTGAGCACTAATGGCTTTGTCGCTGGTGGAACACGCGAGGGGTCCAATACGAGAAGTAACGAGGCTGAGCGGCCATTGGATGCTTGAAGTTGAAATTAAGGAAGTAGGAAACTTCGTGTGGCTACGTACAGGGGAAATAAATAAGTACGTAATCAAATAATAAATAAATAAATAAAGGAATGCAAAGCTTCGCCCAAAGTTGCCGCGTTACTACGCGAAATGAAAATAACACCACTTCGCGCAGTCACACTGCTCGCTCAAACAATATCCGCTTTATATGCACCCACGGATCTTGAAGGCTTGTCCTTTGAGACGGCACTCCGATTGCTGCAAACCAACACGTTCCCACACCCAAGGAACTCGCTTCATCTCCTGTTCCCAAGTCAGTATGACGAACAATGTAAATACTGCGAACAGCTGGGAAACCTGCGGCATATTGTCATAGATTGCAAACAAAATCCAGACTTGCCTCCTCTGCCCCCTATACCCCCCTCCTCCCCAAGAGCAGTGGGAAACGCTGCTGTCCAGCTCCCTCCTCTCGGACCAGATGATGTTGGCTAAGAATACAGCCCCAGCAAAGATGGCGCATGGGTTGCCGTGAAGAGGGAACCACTCATGCAAATCAAGACATCCTTACGCTAATTAAAGATGTTTGCTTTCTCACTATCTGTGCTTTTTCGCTGGTATACTTCGATTCTCGCCGCCTAATGTCGTTCATCTTCGTGCAGGTTTAACTACCATTTTGTTATTGAGATAAACACAACGGAACCTTAGTTGTCACGGAGTGGCGAAGCCTATTCTTCTTAACTCCTTTATTAATGAAAATATAAAAAGGCTAACCCAAAAGAACTTCGTTAACCTGCTTAACGCCTTTAATAGGGTCTTTTAGCGGTGCTATGGAAAGTATGGTATACGGTACGGTAAGTGCGTAATACCATACCGGTCGAGGCCTGCGCATGCGCGAACATTACCGTATGGAGTGACTTTCCGTACGGCATACTAGACGGTAAGGAGCCGGGAAGGAGTCGCTAAGGCTCGGCTGGCACCGTGTGTCGCGAGCCGAGCTGCACCTAGCCAAAACAGTGAGAAGCTGATGTCGGCCACAGAGACCATGCCATGCATGTTCAAGTCTCGTGCGCGTTTTTCGCGATAATATGACCAAGGCACGAGTTAACATCAATTTACCTGCTGCGACACGAGGAAGTAGCAGCAAGACAGCCCTTTTAACCGGGAGAAAACTTCGGCTGAACTGAACTTGTGGCCTTACCCTTCCGAGAAGCATTGAGTATATACTCTGGCCGAATGAGAAGAAAAAGAATATTAAGAAAATCGAAAATCATCTAAAAGAAAAACTGAAAATAAAAAGTGGCATAAAAAAGCACGTTAGGTTGGTGGCGCTATCTAGTGACGTAGAGTTCACTTAGAGGGGACGCCGAGCTTTTAAAGCAGTAACTATATTCTACTTGACTACTGGTGTAAAGTGCCGACAGCGGTGCAACGGACAACAAACACCCCTATTTTTATGTTTTTTGGGCAAAGACACCTATGTAACAAAAATATGTTTCACGAGTTGCAGGACAAAGAGGTCGCCACAAGAGGTCGCTACCGGCGTTGTGACTGGCGCCTACGCTTGCCACACGGCTTGCCATAACCCGGCACTTCCGTAAAGAATAATGTGTTTGTGGAGAAGCTAAACTTTCTAGTATTTGCCAAAATGAATATTTCGCGCTCAGCACATAGTCATTGTATTCTGCAAGGCCCCAATGTTAGCCACCATCATCATTATCACATTACCGTACGCATCGAGCGGCACACGCAGCTGAAACGTCTTCGGTCATCGCGGTAGGTTAGTACGGAACGGTAATACCGTACCGTATACCGCACTTACCGTACCGTAATACGGCACTGCTAAAACTCTCTATTGTTCATCACTTTCCGTAGCTGTTGTTTGAACGCTGACAAAGGTGGCTTCTTACTCACTCTGCTATCTGGTTTCTTCAACGCTGACATGAGTCGACGCGTATATGCGCGCGCATTTCAGGGAACGTATTGGAAGGCGCTTTTTTTAAAGGGACACTAAAGGGAAACAATAAATCAGTTTAGACTAACAAAGCATTGTTTGAGAACCCTGCAGGCAGTCATTTCAAGAAAATAGTTTGAATATTAGACGAGAAAATGAAGGTCAAAGTATCAGTATTTGAATTTCGCGCCGAAACGCCAGCGACGGTACGTCAGCGTGACGTCAGGGATTCCAAAGTTTGTTTTCGCATTTGAAACGCGTTGGCTGAATAAAGGTTCCCGAAACGTGGCATGTTTAATATTTGGTTCCTTTAGAACACAACGTACTCAATCTGTACCGCTATATATAATTAGTAGGCCCTAGAAGATGCCATCAAAATCCATGACGTCACAGCCCCCAGGTGCGTGAACTTAAGTAGGCGTCGCCACTTGTATTTCGTTCTTGCGCTTTTTCTGGCTTACCAAACGTCTTATCGTTGTAAGAGTGGTGTTTTTGGTGTTGTAGAACGGTGATTTACTGATGCAGAAGAAATCACTTTTCACTTTAGTGTCCCTTTAAACAATACTGCAGAAACAGAGTGTCGCCATTACAGGAGTTAGGAACCCATATGCACGCTCTCCTTTAAACCATTAATATGCGTGCTGAATAAAACGGGCAAGCATGCACTCTTATAATCAGCGTATTTAGCTCTACGACAGGACGAAGGCCCCTCTCTACGGACTCCACTTACCCGTATTGCGTTAGCCGAGTTCATTCAACGCCCGAGGATTTCTTAATCTCGTTACAACACCCGATCTCTGCTGCCATCTAATGCGTCATTTTTTTTTTTTTTTGGCGCCCATTCTGTTAATCCAATAGCGCACTAGTTTTCTGTCATAACACATATGAGGCCTTCCCAATTTCCGTTTTTCCTCTTAATCTCAACCCGAACATTGTCAGCTTACACGTGTTTTTTTTAATTTTTAATCTGCACTGTCATCCGTACTACATAGCGTTACGCCTATCATTTTCCGTTCTGTAGCATGCTGCGAGTCTTCGTGTACTCTATAAGTACCGGACTTATGAGTTAGTGCGGGCCAAATTTATTAATTATAGTGTATTTATCTCTCGTCTTGATATTTCTTTACTTCCTCTCTTCAATGGGTATATTTCTATCTTCTCCTTCCTCAAGCGCCTATGAAACGTGGGTACAGAAAGTGCGGGGAGCAGCAGTAAAAAAAAAAAAGAAAACCACGACAAACTAGCCGCTGTCATTATTTCTGCTCCGATTGAAAAAAAAATGAAACATTTTTATAATATTTCCTGCGATTTACTCAATTCTATGAAAAAAATTATGTGAATTCCACACATAACTAGGTGATGCCTAGGTTGTATTTTTTTAGTGTGTCGTAGAATTTTGCAGTGTGTTCGGACATATCCGGTTCTGAAAGTCTGGCCAGACTCTTTCGTTAATCCTGATACATCCGGACCGTACATTACATAAAAAGCTAGAACATTATTATTCGAATTTATCAATAACAAGGTTGGTCGCAATAGACGCAACCATCCTTCGGTAAATAATATTGCGAGGAAGCGTTTTGACATGAGAAACTACGCTACCAGATTAATACAACTTCCGACGCTTGTTCAAGGTGCCTAATGTGACAGAGGTCGGCGTTTAAGTGGAGCACTGCGAGCTATCCTGACGTAGGAGCTAAATTTTTGTGCTGACGATGTTGACGGTGTTCACTAGCTGAAATGAAATGGGAAATGCGGCTGCCAATGAACTTGCTGCCACAGAAACCTACCACACACACAAAAAAAGGTTGTGAATGAATAAATACAAAGCAGAAATAAGCATATAAACACACAGAAGGTTTCGCAGACTATTTAAATAATTCCGCTGACAAACCGACTAAGAAATTAAACACTAGGAGAAGTCACAAACTTAGGCATCACAGATGCAGTGCATCAGGAACGCATGACTTGAGAACAGCATACGTAGCATGCCATGACACTCGCTGAGTTGTAACAAAAATTTGGTTGTCGAAGAAGATTGTCGGGCACGTGGGAGGGGAATGCTAAAGGTGAGGTCACCCGCTCAGCGAGGTGCCTGTCGCAAAATGTACTATCGGGTGAACACGAATGCCTTTATTCGTCTAAATGTGACACTGCTTGTTCGCGCAATTATTCGCGGCATACCAGCTTATATACACTGTGATTTCCGTCGTCGTCTACATCGTCCAAACCACGTAGTTGGTGCACATCACTACACTCTCCAAGAAGGACATTTCAGCAACAAGGAGGGCGCCGATGATGAGGAGTTATTTACATATGACATAGCTTCCGAGGTTTTACATGCAAAATTATGTTACGATTATGAGGCCCGCCGGTGTGGCGAATGAGTGCCCGTGGCGTAATTGTTACTGTGTTGGTCTTCTGCGCAAGAAGTCCTATGCTCGAGTCCGGCCGTCCGACAGTTTTAATTACTTACTTATTTCAAAAAAAAAGGCCAGTTTCGCACGAAGGAAAAACCATTGACAGCGATGGCGAAGTTCAATGTTGTGCTTAGACTCCTCGGATACGCGGGTGCGCATACGCGGATACGCGGCATACTGGTATACTCGGATACGCGGGTGCGACACCTTGGCGCGACGTAGCACTTAAGGCGACTCCTGCTGGACTGAAGTAACAGCGCCCTGTCAGCCACAAAACAACAGAGAACGTTTGATAAAGAACACAGTCCTCTGTCAAGCCGCTTTGTGGCTATTTGGCTGTGTCTCCGCGACATTTGGTGTCAAAAATGAAGATTCGATTTGATTCGCTAAACAGACCTGCCAGTCCCACACAGACCACGAGGCTAGACAGATGCGAAACTGTCGACGTTCGGAAAACGTGTCAAGCGTCTCCATGCGCTACCTTGCATGCGGGAAATTCTTAAGGATGTTCTATTCTGCCTCTTGAGGCATGGCTGTGTGGCGTAATGGTTAGAGTAGCGGGCTTGTCTGCTGGCGGCACCGTGATCGAGTTCCGCCGGCGGGCATTGATATTTATTTACTTATTAGTACAAGGTGTCTCAGCTAAATTTAGCCAGAGTTATAAACACATGCGGATGCACTCTAAGACGACGCGGCCAAATGCATGTTGCCCACTTTTGTGTGTAGTGTGTCGCGCTATTTGTTGTATTTTGCTTAATTATATAATTAGTTCAGATTAATTAACCTACTTTTGAACCAACGAAGCTAGGAAAAAAATTCCAAGTTCCAGAGAGCTTTGCAAAACATCTCATTAGGCAGTTTCTGTCTTTCTATCTATTAAGTGCTAGTGTTTTTCAGCTTACTACGGATGCCCGCGAAATACAAACAAAAGAAAATACCACGTGACATACCCCGCTCACGCGCCGTGATTGCAGCGCTCCCAAACTACTCCGCATACAAACAAACATAGCATCTAGCAGGACGTGGTGCCGCTGCCGTTGCGTCTGCTTATCGCTATCATGAAGCGCCGCGAGGGAAGCACATAGCTTGCGTAAATCGCATAGCCAACGCCTGCGTCACTGCCCTGTCGCCTTTTAAGCGGCAGCGCGTCCTGCTCGATGCTATGTTCGTTCGTCCGCGGACAGTCTGGGAGCGCCGCAATCATGGGCCGCAAGCGGGTATGTCACGTCGTGTTTTTTTGTATTTCGCGGGCACCCGCAGTAAGCTGAAAAACACCAATACTTAATAGATAGAAAGGCGGAAACTGTCTAATCGGACGTGTTGCAAAGCGCGCTCCAACTTTCTACTTGGAATTTTTTGCCTAGCTTTGTTGCTTCAGAAGTTGGTTAATTAATCTTGACTAACTGTCCAATTAAGAAAATACAAGAAATAGCGTGACAGACTGCATACAAAAGCGAGCTACATTCATTTGTTCGCGTCGTCTTAGAGTGCGTCGGCATATTTTTAAACTCTGGCTAAAATTAGCTGAAACACCCTGTTCATATATATATATATATATATATATATATATATATATATATATATATATATATATATATATATATATATATATATATATATATATATATATATATATATATATATATATATATATATATATATATAAATATTGTGGGATCGGCGTGGCCCCTCAGTTCATTTCAGCAGGCCCCAGTCCTTGCCCGCCGCGGCCCGAGAGCGCCCAGCCGAGCCTCGAACCACCGCTCGCGCTCCCGAGTCCCTTCGTCCTCTACTTCTTCCACTGCTGGCTCCGATGCCGGAGTTCCCATGATGCCCATGGCTCCGATGATGATGATGGCGGAGTCCCCATACTGCCCCTCCCTTCGCGAAGGCGGTGATGGCACTGGCCCACGGCGGATTGCAGCGACGGCGCCACATCGCCGGCGATGGGCAAACCTTGCTAACTGCTGCATGCCGAACGAGGATCGGCGGAGCAAGCAACGTCCGAGTCACCAAGGTCTTCGAGGAAACCGAAGGCTCTAAACCTCGCTAGCTTCCTGTACGTATGCCTAGCGAAGATGCAATAGACTAGGTGGTGGAACATCGGAGTTGTCGAGGTCTTGCAGGAACCAGAAAGCCCTAAACCGTTTCCGGAAGCCTTGTCATGGTCGGGGTAGCGAGGGCAGTAGCGGGGACCGGCGTCCGGCATACGATCTGCGCCGACGACATTACCCTGTGGGCGGCCGGCGGCACCGACGCCAGCATCGAGCAACAGCTGCAAGCGGCGGTTACCGCCATCGAGCAGCACCTTGATGGCACAGGCCTCATGTGTTCGCCCGCCAAATGCAAGCTGTTTGTCCTCACACCGCTACGACAGGGACGGAAACGCGCTCCCCCTCGGGAGTGCGATCACATCAAGATCGTGACTGCATCGGGGCAACGCATCCCCGAAGTTCCCAAGGTCAGTGTCGTGGGCCTGCTGCTAACCAAGAGTGGCCGCAACGATGAAACCATCAACAAGCTTACCACCAAGGCAATGGACGCCATCCGGTTTATACACCGGGTCTCGACATGACGGGCGGGCAGGCGTGAAGGCAGTCTCGTGCGCCTTGTCCAGTCGTTCGTGATCAGACACAACGCCTACGTTGCGGCCAACCTCAAGTGGCAGGTCACTGACAGGAACAAGATCAGCACGCTGATCAGACGGGCTTACAAGACGACACTGAGCTTTATGGAGACCGCGAGTACGGCTCGGCTCCTGCAGCTCGGCGTCCATAACACCCTAGAAAAAATAGCCGAGACGCAGCTCACCGCGGAAATGGAGCGCCTCTCTACCACCAAGACGGGCCGCAGTATACTGACATCCCTGGGTTACAAGCACCAAGCTCCCAGCTGGCAACCGTGCGAGATCAACAAGGAGGCGCGGGCCCACATCCACGTGGACCCCATCCCGAAAAACACGCATCTCAAATACAACCAAGAACGGCGGCAGGCGCGGGCCAAGGCCCTCACCGAACACGCCCAATACCAGAACTCTATCCGAGTGGTGTGCGGTGTTTGTGCAGTGGGTCCGGCAGACCAATAGCACATCATGTAGGACTGTGCCAGTTTCCCGCGCGAAGCTACCTCCAGGACATACCCGCCCGAACTTCAAAGTGCAGTGCAGTCTACAGACAAGGACACTCAACTATGAGCCATCCAGCAGGCCCGGGGTTCGCTCGAAAAGCACAAGCCTCGTGACCCACTACAAACGGGCCTAACTGGGTAGTGCAGAGTAGGGCATAACCCAGGGTCGATCCTTGGCCAACGTCACGACGCGTTAAACCGCTTGTTGCCGGCATTTTAATAAAGTTATTCCCCTCATATATCCTAAGACTTCATTTGCTTTTCTAATAATCAACATACCCGCCGTGGTGGGGTAGTCTGCGCGGCTAAGCTCGCGGGCGCGGAATCGAATCCTAGCCACGGCGGCCGCATTTCGATGACGGCGAAATGCAAAAACACTCGTGTACCATGTATTGGGTGCACGTTAAAGAACCTCGTGTGCTCCCTGAATACCGCGTGCCTCAAAATCGAATCATGGTTTTTACATGTAAAAAACCTCAGAAAGAAAAAAAAAAGTTACATATTAGCGCGAAATTAGGGAAACCAGAGTTTTGAAAGAATATCTTACCAGTATAAACTGATTCAGTATTTCTCTTGAGTGCCCATAAATTTTCCTAGCATTCTTTGAAGCCTAAGTGTCGACATAAGTATGCATTGTTGAAAAAAAGCAAAAACAAATAAATATATAAAGCGCTCAGAATGAAGAAGATCGATCGCATTTGCATATTTTAGAACTCTCATAAACTTTTAGACGTAACTAAAGCAAGCCGCCTGAATTATTTTTTTTTCCGGCAGGTGCAATGCCTTCCAACAAACTCAAGTCGGTCTTGGAGTGTTGGAGCACACGCACACACAAACACAAACAAGGTGTTCAGCGCTCTGTCTCTCCCACGCCCAAAGAACCGGACGATCAATAATAGCAAATTTCTACGTTTATCTTCGCCGAATTCATGCCCATACTTTCTTGACATTCCTCAGCAATCGAAGCTCCGTGAACAGCAGGCAGTTCCTTCCGCGGTGGCAGTTTCCAGCCCATTCCTCCTTTATTCACATATTCGACTTCATCTATTCACAGCTACATATGCCAAACAGAAAACGGGTTTCAGGAAGGGAACCGGCTATTCTTGTAAAATTTGGCGCGTACAAGTGTCGAGAGCATAGCGCCGAGTGCGCGCTGAACTTAGCAAGAATGCGAATCGGCGCAACTCGCCCTTACTGCTCAACCAGTTATGCACGCGTGATTTTTTTCTTCGTTTTTTTTTAAATTTTTTTACAGCCCGCTGCAGAGTGAACTTCATCTTCGGGAGGGATCAGAACGGCACTGTGGAAATGAGTAACGACGACAATCCTATAATCGCAAAAATAAACTCAGGTTTCATTTAAACGTATGGGAACGGAGAAGCTGGCATCCATGTACGGGATCGTCGCTGCTGCCCGTACTCGGATCACTGGGGAGTCTAACCGTAACAGTTAATCTGCTATAAATCTCGGCATTGTCACACGGACCTAACAATAACGGAAACATAAGCTTTCGCAATTCCCCTTACAGTGCCATAAAAAATATCCGAGTGGTGTCGAAAAACTCACGTGCTAACATGCGAAGGATAGCAGCACGCAAATTTCCACTAAAGCTGTTTAGACTTCCGCATGTAAATGTCAATGGCAGCGGACGTCAGTGGAAGTAATGTGAAATGCAAACGGATGCATACGTCCGCTACGCGGCGACCACTACAGGTCGTGTCGTGTCGCACATATTGAACACGAGCACTGGCGCAACATTTATGTGGCCTGCTGCCAGGAAATCGGGCTACCTGGCCTGCAGTCGGTCTTCCTTCTTACGTTGCTTGCGACGGGGAGGGTAAGATAACTTATTGGAAAGGCAGAGAGGCTTGCGATTTACGTAGAAATCAACGCTTACGCAGAGCAGTTCGGTGCTTTTTTGACTCGTATAAATCACTCCGTAAGAAAATATTTCTCAAAGTTGCGCCTTGTTTATAGAACAGAACGTTTTATTAAGTCGATCAATTTGGTCTTCATGTAAGCACAATGGCGTTGCTCCACGAAGAGATTAAACAAAAAAGAAAAGAAAAGAGGACACGTTCGATCCGGATTTACAGGGGCATCTTAACGAGGCACAAGCTTTCTCAATGACATAGCACTTTCCCGTTCACTACGCATAAACTCCCGTCGCTTTCGCTGCACTAGTGAACCCCCCCCCCCCCCCCTTTCTATCTATACACTTTAATATGTTTGACAACTTCAACGCATTTCTATTGCTTTGCTATACATTGAAGATGAATAAAAAATGCTTCATCCGACTGCGTGCGACCCCTACTTCCCGGAATATGCATATACGAGCGATATAGTACAACGTGTTCAAATGTTCCCTGCAAACACACAAGAGCTAGTAGTTCAGCGCCAAGATTTGAGTAATATCGATCACAGGGCGCCGCCAATTGTCGTCGGGGCAGGCGAAACGTTTAACCTTGTTGGACTCTCGCCGTATCGATCGTTGTATCTCGACTGACGCCGCCATGTGCATGGCGCCCATTCTTACATCGCGTGCTTCCCTCCTTGAGCGCCCGCAGTCTCTGCAGTCACCCGGGCTCCCGCTATTGGACATTTCTCTCCGATCGTCATTCCCGATATGTGCGACCACTGACCTCGTTTCTTGGAGTCGGGCTTAGAGAAGAGCGTGAGATCGAGTGCAATATCGCGGCATGCTGAATACTGGTTTGACGGAGTAGTTTATAAATTTGTGTCTTGTTTTGTTTGAAACAGCTGTATGATTATGTACCTTGTCCACGTGTAATGACTCTTAACTTGCGGTTGTACTTGAAATTAGTGATGTTGCCTATAATTGAGAGAAATAACTAAATAAAGAAAGAAAGAAAGAAAAAAGAAAGAAAGAAAGAAAAGAAATGCAGGGATGTTAAAATGTTGCCCGTACCCGCCGCGATGGCATAGCAGCTATGGTGTTGCGGTGCGATATGTAGGAGGTCGCGGGATCACATCCGGGCCGCGGTGGCCGCATTTCGGTGGGGGCGAAATGCGAAAACTCCCGTATCCCTTGCATTGGGTCCACATTAAAGATCATATGGTGGTCAAAATTAATCTGGAGTTCCCCACGACGGCGTGCCTCACAACGACATCGTGGTTTTGGCACCTAAAAACCCAGAATTCAACAATCTTGCACACGCTTTGGTACCCTACACAGGGGTGGGGGAAGCGGGCAGAAGATGAAAGGGGGAACGAAAAGGAGAACAAGTGACACGGGCGCGCGCACACAACCGCATCCACCACGCCATCAGAGGTGCTAGCATATCTCAGTCGTCCGACGTTCAACAGTGATCTAGTGGCCAGCTGCTTGTTGCCCACACTTAAATGGCCCTCCAGCATCTGCCAACAGCTCCAGGCCTTCGGTGACAATGCACCTGGTCTGCCCAGCGAACAACCTAACATATGCGACGCAGCCAATACTTACCTACTTAAACAGACTTGCGGAGACAAGTCGCCCTGACGAAGACCTTGCCGGAACGTTGGCTCCAATATTGTTTTAAGAGACAGTAAGGGTTATTAAGGGACATTAATGTCCCGCAATAATGGATGTTTCAACGCATGAGAAGGCATTTACGTCATGTCTTCTCAAAGAATTGCGCATCCTGGGATTTCAATGGCTTCCCTCGAAATATGTGCATAGCGGGCAATGAGGCATCGGATACACTTGCTCGCGATAGACTTACTGCCGGCAACCAGAGTGCAGTAAAAATTCGCATGCTATAAAGAGCAGAAGCTCTAGTAGCCAGAACGTATGGCTTGGAATTTCATCATAAGCTTAGCGAGGCGAGCTACAGAAAAAATGGGCTCAATTTTTATGTGTTCCACTTTGCGTTATACTGTGCCGCAATTCCAAGCAATGAACATGAAAATGCACATGCTCCCTCGTAACTGACATGCCAGAAGAAGTAGCTTTCTTTATTTGAAGCCTGTTGGACATGCACTTTGCGTCTGGATATCATGCAAGTTTTGCCTACGTTAATACTCGTCCTTTAAGCCATTTGCTCTTACACAACTACGAAAACCATGAACCATGAGTTGTACGGTAAATTATGCAACAGGCTGATGGTGTCACCTTCTTTTTTTAAGGATACGATCAAATATTTATCAGCACAGTCCTAACCTTGTTTAGAGCCTTTTACTTTCTGTCTATGAGCTTCGCCAACTTGAAAGCGCCATCCAGATTGGTGTAAGGGACTTTAATGTCGCAGAAAAGCGCCTCGGCTACAAGAAACCCAGCGCCGGTAACATTTACTCCATTTTGACCACCAGCAGGTCACATAGTGTACGCCTAAATTCCAGTCCAAGCACTCTTTCCACGCACGCAGCTCCTCAGTATGCGGCCGTCATGGCCGGGGAAAGAAATCACAACCGCGAACTCGTGATCCGAAGCACAACTTACTCAGTTGCGGGGACAGCGAAGCGGGAGGAGCTCAGCTTGTGCGAATTTCTTCATGGTTGAGAATCTTATTGCCTCGGTTTTACTTCAGTGGTCAGAAAGTTTTGTTCCTTAGCTTGCCCTACGTTAATACGCAATCTTAATGCTCACTTTATGCCCACAAGTGCCACAATGCTCCTTAAGCGTTGCATTATAAATATCGACACTCCAGAGAGTATCTTAAGGGCTCGGTTTCGCAAGAGAATCGTCAACATGCTGTTTTCGCATAGTTTTAGCCTGCTGCTATTACTGTTACCGATTCACGCTGTCACGAGCGGGGCGTGCCGAGTTTGTCGGGCTGTCAATATATTTGCTGCTACCATCTGGCAAGGTTACCGGGATGGCATGCACAAAACTTCGCAAGATTAGCAAAATAATTCAGTAAAAAGCCTTAATACCCATGGAAGGAAATAACCAAGACCAACGAAATCATAGACAAATCAGCGCTAAATGTTTTGCCGCCATCTGGTAGGCTAGAATCAAAACACTTTCACGGCTCGGTGCCATCTTTTCTTGCGCAAATCCGCGTCAAAACAAAGCTTACTTGAACAATAACGACGAATCATTGCTTGTACTCAGCGTGAGACGCGACTAAGCCAGGCGCCGATTTGATAATTCATTTCTTGTTTTCGCGACGGAGAGCAGGTAACAAGATCAAATTAGGATCGAAGAAGCGGGCAGCCTGGGCGCTGCCATGCTGTTGTTGCTGAATCATGGTGAACGGCCGAAGCCGTCCCGGTAAACTTGCAGGATGGCCCGACAGGTCGCTAAACTCCGCGCATGGGCAGTAGGGGTAGCTGGTATCGGCAACGGTAGGACGGTAACGCTATGCTAAAAGACCGTAGCGTCAAGAAGGGGAGTGGGCAAAGCGTGTCGTCACGGCACTACGAGCGCCGGGTGCGATAAAGTAGGTGTGTTCAAAGGAACAAGGGTGCGTGGGTGTTTGGTGATGGTCCCGAAAGGCGACAATATGTAGGCGAACAGTCCTATATATTGTAATTTGATATAGCAAAGAGAAAGACATGGGTGAACGCATGCAAATACATAAAAGTGGAGCAACAATTAACGCCCTATAGTAAGCATAAACACGCGGATAAGCAACGAAATAAACGAACAGAAAGGGTGCAAGTCAAGGAATGGAAAGGCAAAAACACGAAGCAATGTGGTTGAGGGGAGCGAAAAAAAAAAGAAAACAGGAAATGAACAGGGGAAGGAAGGAAGGGAGAAAGGAAGGAAACAAGGAAGGAAGCAAAGCGTAATGGAATTTGAGGGCGGAAAAGACCCTGAACTTTGAATAAAGGGAAAAAGCGAAAGTATCATAGAAAGAAGTATGGAAATTGTGAAACAAAGCAGGAAAAAAAGAAAAGAAAATGAAAGACGAACCCATAATACGACAGCTGCTGCTTTCATAACGTTGGCACCCGTTCCCACTTGCTCTTACTTTATCGTCCTAACTGCACGACCTACGTCGTCTTGCAACCGGGCAAGCAGAACGTGCCGGTCCGAACGGAGCATCAATTGTTAAGCAAACGCCGGAGGGCCGTGTGCTATCCTTCCAAATTAATCTCGCGCGCGGCCGCCCCACCGGGGCCTCCTAAGCACTACCGGGAACGCCAACTACACGCTACGGCACTTATTAATCTGCATCCCGTTCGTTTCATTGTCGTTAGGGTTCACGCTGTGGGCCGGCTACATTGTGCACGCGGCACGCCAGCAACCGGCGGCCTCTGGAACCACTGCCACATTACCGGCGGCTGGCTTTTCCGGAGCGCGGTGCGAGAGGCGCCGAGGCAACGCGGAAGTGGCGGCAGCGGTGAGCGCCGGTGACGTCGGCGGCCCCCCGCCATCGGGGCGCGCGCATCTCGGTCATGCGGCCGGACCGGACGAGACGCGAGCCTTCGTAATCGAGACAGGACAACTCGGTTACGAAAAAAAAAAAATGCCGTCCTTTTAACGTTTCAGAGCTGCACTGTGGACTATAAGTCCCGCAGTTCTGATTAAACAGACATTAAACAAAAGAATAAATTGAGCCGTATCACTCTATATGGCCATTGTACAAAAAGAAGAAGAAAAAAACGAAAACACACAAAAAACACAAAATATAAGAAAAGAAAAACAACTTTTGGCGTGAGAAGAAGCCTGGAGAAAAGACGCAAATACGAAAGGTGGACACCGACGCCGCTTTTGATTTCCTGCATGAGCTTGTCATGAGGTCTCTGGATTTTGCTGACATCTCCTCGCGTATACTCAAGTTTTCATTGGTGAAGATGGA
Organism: Dermacentor albipictus; assembly: GCF_038994185.2. Classification (NCBI taxonomy): domain Eukaryota; kingdom Metazoa; phylum Arthropoda; class Arachnida; order Ixodida; family Ixodidae; genus Dermacentor; species Dermacentor albipictus. Next base: position 1,596,146 of record NW_027225567.1, on the reverse strand, counting down.
CTGCACAGAATTCTAAGGGAGCCAAATATTTAACTAAGCAAGTTTCGAGAAAGCAAACTGCCGCCACAATGGCCCAAATACGAAAATTTACATTGAAATCCGGGACGTCACAATGACGTACAGGCTCCGCGGTTTCGGCGCGGAATTCGAGAAACAAAACTTTTCCGGCGCACGGCGTGAAATTAAAGAAAAGAAATGTTTAAAATGATAATACGCGCTTAAGGCTAGATGCGCTCGGCGTTTTATATGAATGCAAAGAAAGAGACAATGGCCTAGCGGGGCGAGCGCGAGCAGCAAAAACAACCACAACAACAACCGTTTTTTGCTGGCGCCCGTATTTCTTACTACAATCACTCCCCGGTGAAAAAAAGAACCTATGGAACAGGCAGCACTGGTGGGTCGTAATGCGCCTTCAGTCGGTCGACATGAACAGTTTCGCGTCCGCGACGCCGTTGGTTCGTGGATGGCTGAATAGGCTCAATGACGTAGTTGACCGGGGACGTCTGTTGTAGAACCCGGTGAGGGCCGTCATAATTTGAGCTGAACTTTGTAGAAAGGCCAGGGGTAGAGGAAGGAACACGGAGCCATACCAGCCTTCCAGGTTAATATAATGCTAAAGTCTAGCTTGTGTCACGGCCATGTTTCTGATTGGCCTGGTCTTGCGCGGTAAGAGAGCGAGCGATCTGACGACATTCTTCGGCATAAGTGGCGGCTTCGGATATAGTCGTAGATTCGGAAGCGTCGGGGCGATACGAAAGAATTGTATCCATAAACGAGGAAGGTTCGCGACCATAAAGAAGAAAGTCGGGAGAGAATCCCTTGGTAGACTGAGTGGCGCTATTGTGCAAGCACACGTAACAAAGGGGAGGATGCGGTCCCAGTTAGTGTGGTCAGCGGAGACGTAATACATGTTGCTGAGAGTACGATTAAAGCGGTCAGTCATACCATTGGTTTGCGGATGATAGGCACTTGTGGTTCTATGGACAATGTTGCATTCGCGAAGGAGGGCTTCTACAGCTTCGGATGGAAATGAACGAGCACGGTCACTCAGTAGCTCGCGAGGTGCGCCGTGTCGAAGAACGAGGTTGCGAAGGGTGAACAAGCCGACTTTGCGGGCTGTGGCCGCCGGGAGCGCTGAAGTTTCGGCGTAGCGCGTGAGGTGGTCCGCGGCGAAGATAGCCCTGCGGTTCCCATCTGGGGTGTACGGAAGAGGGCCGTACAAATCAATGCCGATACGGTCGAAACCCCAGGAGGGACAAGGCAATGGTTGGAGCGGCACTGTTATCTTGTGAGGTGGGCTCACAAGGTGGAGCACGAGTGGACGTACTGCCGAACGAAGCGGCACATTCGTCGCCAGTAGTATTCGAAGCCGTATTCGTGTATACGTCTTTAGTACACCGGCATGGGCGCATTGCGGATCCGCATGACAATGGACACAGACGTCGGAACGTGAATGGCGAGGAATCACTAGCAACCATTTACGGCTATCAGCTAGGTAGTTGCGACACTACAGGAGCCCTTCGCGGGTGGAATAGTGGCGAGCAGTGCGACGAAGCGAGCGGTCATTGATGCGAGGTGACGGTTGAGATAAATACTCTAGAAGAGAGGCTATCCAAGGATCCCTGCGTTGCTCTGCTGACATGTCGGCGAATGTAAGAGACGAAGAATCGTAGCTGGAGACAGATCGAGTGCCATGCTCATCGGGCAGTGGTGAGCGCGAAAGAGTGTCGGCATCCGAATGCTTACGGCCTGACCGGTAGACAGCACGGATGCCATAGTACTGTATACGAGGCGCCCAACGAGTTAGGCGGCCAGATGGGTCTTTTAATGACGACAACCAGCACAAGGCGTGGGTATCCGTCACGCGGCTGGCGTAAGAACCAACGTACTCTTCGAAGCCAGACTTACGCTGGGCAAAAATAGCGCCGAGGCCCACCCCACTAGCGTCCGGGTCCAAGTGGCGTAGTATAGGTGGGGATATCGAAAGATCGCGTATTGTGGCAAACGCGCCTTCACAAGCGGTAGACCATGCCGAGATCTCTTGGCTGTTGGCAAGCAGCTGCGTTAAGGGGGCGATTAATTATGGACGCGAAATTACGCTCGAATCGGCAAAAGTACGAACACAGGCCTATAAAGCCACGGAGTTCTTTCAGCGTAGACGGCCTGGGGAATTCGGCGACCGCGCGAAGCTTAGCAGGGTCGGGAAGGACACCATCCTTGCTGACAACATGACGACCTAAGTTGGTAAGCCGGCGGGTGGCAAAGTGGCACTTCTTCAAATTAAGCTGCAGTCCAGCTTGTGAAAGGCAAGTCAGGACGCTTGCGAGGCGGGTCAGATGGGAGCCAAAGTCCTTCAAGAAGACTACAACGTCGTCCAGGTAGCAAAGACAGGTGTGCCATTTGAGGCCTCTAAGTATGTTATCCATGAGGCGTTCGAAGGTGGTAGGCGCATTACAAAGGCCGAACGGCATCATGCTAAACTCATATATATAGTCTGGGGTTACAGACGCAGTCTTGGGCGCTCAGCTTCATTCATAGGGAAATGCCAGTGTACCCAGATCGAAGGTCCAAAGAGGAAAAGAACTCTGCTCCTTGCAAGCAGTCAAGAGCCTCGTCAATTCTGCGCTGCGGATACACATCTTTTAGCATGATCTTGTTACGGCGCCTATTATCAACGCCAAATATGATGCTACCATCATTTTTTATCACCAGCACAACTGGGAAGGCCAAAGGGCTGTGTGAGTGCTGAATAACGCCACAATGAAGCATGTCGTTGACTTGTTCATCAATGAAGCGGCGTTAAGCGTGAGAAATTCGGTATGGACGCGGGCGTAGGGATGCATGAGTGCCGGTGTCAATGTGGTGAACCACGGCGGATGTGCGGCCTAAGGAAGATTGCTTGTGATCAAATGACACCCGAAAGCGGTTGAGCAGCTCCAAGAGATGGGTACGCTGGGCAGGTGGGAGTTCGTAGTCAATTGCCGGAAGGAATTAAGGCCTATCAGAAGGACGGATCGCTGCTGGTCGCTGTAGTAAAGCCCCAACCAGATGTACGCGTTGGAATGCGTTGGAACGCGTCCGCACGCACCGCGCTTACACGACGTCGCGTCGCGCCCGGCGGAAGGAGAGGGCGCGCCCAAACGATGCAGGAGTGCCGCGCACTCGTCACCGGGCGTTTCGTCGCGGCGATTCAAACGCAGCCCAGCCTACGCTTAACGGTCAAGTTAAGCAATGTGCTAAAGATGGCAATAGCACGCAATAAATTTTAACTGAAAATTTGTTTTTATATTAAAAAAAACATGATGTTGCAGGACTCCTATTGGTTCAGTCAGCTCAACTGTCAGTATTGTGAACTCGGTGAAACCTGCAGCAGCGTGGTCACAGCGTGGTCGGTGCCTCACGCGTTCTGCACGCTGTGTCAGGTCCCGAAAGTCGGCGATGAACATTCCGTTATTAATGCACCCGTTGGGGCTGAAGACTTCAGGGGCTGCCATAAAAAAATATTAAAACCCGCGCGGAACTTCGATCACAACGCACGCAGCTTGCCCGGGCTTGCCTGCAAGCCCCGCGAATAATCGTTCCGGAAGTCACGCTGTTCGCCATCGTCACGTGAGGCGGGTCGGGCGGGTGACGCGAGCGGCAGCTTCCGGCGCGGGCGCAAGAAACCTTGCAGTGCAAGGTCTCCACGCCGCCGCGCGTCAACATGCGATGCAGCCTCCGCGCCTGACGCCGCACGCGTTCAGACGCGGCGCTGCGCGTGCGGCCGCGTACCAGCGCGTACGTCTGGTTGGGGCTTAAGGCTGCCGACGAGAAGACAACGTATCGTCAGGCAGTTGAGTAGAGTAGACGTAATCAATATCCTCAAGCCGACCTATGCATTCGCCACGGAATAAGGTGAATGTATGTAGAAGAAAGCCGATTCGTGACATAAATGGCGCTGCAATAGTTTTCGACTGTTAGAACTGCAAAAGGGAGGAGGAAGCTTTTGCGAGACGTGAAGGTTTCGGAGGGCGCAACCAGGGCGGTGGAAGAGGTACCATAGCCGCAAGAAAGTGGTACCAAAACAGAAGACAAAGAAGTTATGTCAGTGTGCGCGGCGACGACCACTAGAGAAGAAGGTGGCTTGTCAGATGAGGCGTCGCACATCGGCGACAACTCAAGTTCGGCACGTACACAGTCAACAACGGCATGGTTAGTAGCAAGAAAGTCCCAACCCAAACTAACATCATGCGAACATGGTGAAAAAACGCCAAATTCGACTACGTACAAAGTGTCCTGAATGACAAGGTGAGCGGTGCATGCCACTAAAGGTTGAATGTGGTGGGCGGTTGCGGTACGCAGGGAGACGTCGGAAAGTGGAACCGTTATCTTTTTAGTGGAGAACTTGCGGCGCAGTTCTCCACTAAGAACAGGCACAGCGGCTTCAGTATCAACGAGTGCTTGCATGGAAACACCTTCGATATTCACGGTTATTTCATTCGCAGGTAGAAATTGTGGCCTTGAAGTTGGCGACGCGAGCGCAGTTCTTGCCTCCGGAATCACTGCGATGGCTAGTTGTCCGCCTGAACGGGTGGGGGGTGACGAAGCATAGAGGAAAGTGAATGGCGACGTGGTGAGGGCGGCCGACATGTGCCTTAGCCACGTCGATTCGGTGAGCAGGTGTTCATCGTTGTGTGAGAGGAGATCGGGTGCGGTGGCTCAGGACGTAAGTAGCCCTGATGTTCTTCACCCACACTAGTACGGAAATCACGACGACGACAGGAACGAATGACATGGCCCGGTAGGTAACAGAAGTAGCAGATAGGCCTGTTGTTCAGGGTGCGACAAGGATCAGTGGACGGCGGTGCGGGACGGCGAAAACGTAGTGGGTTCGGGCGGACAAGCGCACGCGCAGCGTAGAAGTCATTTACAAGTCGACTAGGATTCATGTTGAGCGGCATTGCTGGTCACTGCCCGCGTGCGACTTCAGCATAGTTCAGAGCAGCGGAATCAGGCGGATGCTGGGAGGAAGTTGGGAGTGCCTCAGAAATTTGCACCTCTATGGCTTGTCGCAGCGTGGAAGTAAGCGCCTGCGCGAAGTCCGGGACGTGGGAAACAAGCGACAATTGTCGTGCCACTTCTTCTCGGACAAACTGCTGAATTTGCTGCATTAACATTGAGGTGCCAATAGCAGCAGCGCCGACTGTTAATGCTGATATGTTGGCCGTGTCAGAGCTCTGGAGGCATGTAGAAATGCGCTGTTTCCGCAACTCGTCGGAGCTCTGGCAGTACTGAACGACGTCTGTGACAGTTTGGGGATTTTTGGCAATGTGCATTTGGAAGACGTCGGCCTTGATCCCCTTCATGATGTGCCGGATTTGATTCGGAGATAGCATGCTATCAACCCTGCAGGGTTGATTCGACGCCAGAGGTCGAAAATATCCTCAATGTAATACGTAAAGTTCTCGCCGGATTGCTGGGCGCAACAGCGTAGGCGCTGTTTTGTGCGCAGCTTACGAACAGCGTGTCGACCGAAGAGTTCAGCGAAGCTCGTTTTAAAGGACGACCAGTTGGCAATATCAGCTTCGTGGTTGTGGAACCACAGCTGTGCCTCACCCGACAGGCAAAAGTTGACGTTGCTGAGTTTGTCGCCGTCATCCTATTTATTGTGGGTGCTCACCCGCTCATAGTAAGTGAACCAGTCCTTGACGTCGTGCTTGTCGGTGCCGTTGAAAATGATAGTGTCTCGCTGTCTTGGCACTCCGGAGCAGGTGACCTCTAGTGGTGCGGTAGCACCTTGCTGAGGCACGTCGGCAGGCATGGCCAAGACGCGGGGTAGAGTCCGGGTACGGAGTTCCAGATTGAAAAAGGGAACCAGCACGCTCCAGCAATTGATAGTACGCGTTTAAGGCTAGATGCGCTCGGTGTTTTATACGAACGCACATAAAGAGACAACGACCGAGCGGGGCGAGCGCGAGCAACAAGAACAACCGTATTCTGCCTCTTCGTCTTCTGCTGGCGGCCGCATTTTTCCCTATAAAAAGAATACTTTTTCTGCTTAAACTGATTGAGTCTTCTCTTTAGTGCCCCTTTATTTTGACCTCTTAAGAGGTTATTTGCACAACGGGCCCTCGCATATATAGGATATGCATATAGGATACATATGTATAATAATAATATTTGGGGTTTTACGTGCCAAAACCACTTTCTGATTATGAGGCACGCCGTAGTGGAGGACTCCGGAAATTTTGACCACCTGGGGTTCTTTAACGTGCACCTAAATCTAAGCACACGGGTGTATTCGCATTTCGCCCCCGTCGAAATGCGGCCGCCGTGGCCGGGATTCAATCCCGCGAGTACATATGTATAGGATGCATAAAGGATACAATTTAGGATATTAGAATGCATTGCATCGTAATTGGAATGCTGTTTTATAAGCGGGAATGCAATCCCGCAGCATTTGTCTGAGCCCGAGAACGCCGTAGCAATTCAGATGCCTGGGAAGGTCTAGGAAAATAAGCTTCTTAGCAAACGAACACAGAAAAAATCTAGGAGAAGCATTGTCAATATATGACTACAAGTGTATAGTGAAATGATGACGCACAGAGGCTATGTCTGTGAGGCAGGGCTAAAGATAAAAAATAGACGGGCAAGAAACACTTGAAAACTTCGCATTGTTGATTGGTCATTTCCGGCCTTGATCTCTAAGCTTCCATTGTACAGAAGAAAACTTGGTGACAACAATCGCTGCCCAATCGCGGTGGCAAACGAGACATCATTAAAGTTCACTGCCCAATATCGAGCTCATAATAATTGTAATAAATAGTGAAACAAGCTCTGAGAATAGGATCTCATATCTTCACAAGTGTGCCAGCCTTCGTGAAAAATGCATTCCGTGGCCGGCATGAGGAAAGATCTATCGGTGGACAGATTAATATTAAGAAGCTGTAATCTTTCACCCAATAAGCCCGGAGTGTTTAAGACAGAATTAAGCCCCAGGCAAGGCCAGAGGTAAAAATCGATGAGAGAGCAACGTGATGGCGCCTAGGAATGCGCAATCCGCCGAAATAAATAGAGATCATTGCCTGTTAAGTAGCCGCGATGAATAAGATGCCGGTTAATGTTACACGCACATGCTGTTCATTCATTTTTTTTAATTGAAACTAATTATTGTAGCAGGTCCGTTAAGTTTATTTCGCTCTTTTTCAAGGTGACCCATTAAGTGACGACCATTGGCGAGACCTGTCTTGGATGCACGCCGGTCTTCTCAATTATACGCTTCAAGGTTTCAGGTCAACGAAGGCATCCGTCCAGGACTAGCGTATACAGCATGGCATGACCAATGGCCTCGAATAATAAAAGTCAGGGGCAATCCAATGAAAGGCATCACGTATGCAACTGAAATGTTATGAATCATAAAAGAGAAAAGATATCGCAGGAATTTACGCGTGAAAGAGTGTACTCTTCTAATTAGTGCAATTAGGGATTAAAGAAAATCAGTCAGGCAAGCGGCAGCAAGGCTCGAACTGAGGCCACGGTGACGCGTGGTCGCGAAACTCTCCAGGCATGCCGGGCTGCCGTTGGACAAAGGTCGCACTGCATGGGATCCATGACTTTAACTTCCGAGCATTTCACTTATTGGATAAAAAAATTGCCCACCGCCTACGAGAAGCCCACTTCGCAGACCTGGCCCAAACAACAAGGACAGTAAGTTTGCGCACGGCACGTGTATGGTGAGCTCATGGGTGTCTAATTATCTGATATTCTTTCCTCGACCGTTACTAACCAGCGTTACAGGTTGAGGCTGATTTCTGCACACGTGGGGAAAGTGTTCTTTTTTTTCTTCCTGTTGACGGTCATACAAGGCGCTGACACGAGCAAAATCAATCGTGTTTCCAGCTAAACCTATACCTCCCTCGCAAACCTAATTATTAACGCTAATTAAGGGAACTAGCCCGAGTAACGAATAGTTTTCCTATTTTGCTTTTCAATTATGCTTCTAAGCCTATTAGATGTCTCCAATAAAGGAAATGAACAGCCGAGGAGCTCGAATGGCAGCTGCGTGCGTGTGCACAGCCTAATTAAACGCAAGAAAAACAAGGTCAAAAAGTTCAAGGAGCTCGTTATCGCGAGGCCTCTAGAAGACACGTACTTCATGACCTACCTGATCTACAGAAAAAAAATTAGTTCCTAAGTCTTCACTTTCACAAAGAAGCAACATTTGAAGAGCCATCATTTTCTGTCTAGAAGCAGGTCAGCTCAGAGCACCGCGGGTTTGAAAGTGGAATTGGTAAACATACTCCAACTCATTTGTTTTTTTTTGTTAATAAGAAACGATGCAATATTATAATGGACCGTGGAAGGAACATGAAACCCTATTTGATCGTTTCAGAGAAGACAGATTAGATAAAAAGAACATAAAAAAAAGCTATGCACAAATTTCGTTGCAATAGCGCCAATTTGCCTGCGCACTGCGACACACGCTGCTCAAGACAGCAGCGTTCGCAATGCCAGTACAACTGCCTCGGGAGACACTGAGCCTGATCTCTCGGTTTTGTGCTACGGCGGAAACTATCGACCGCTGCTTTCTGAAATTGATTGTTTCGTTTGAGCGCAACGGTATTACTGCGAAATGCCCAAGTGTTCGAGGCTTACGCCGTGACCGTGCCGGGCGCACGTACAGCGCTTTCCCTATAAGGGTACAGACGCAAATGCCAGCCACGGTCTAAACCGTACACCTTCTTCCTTTTTCTTTTTTTTCCCCGGAGGAGACAGATGAGACGTATCTTCGGTAATATCTTCGGTAACCCGCTTTCCTATCTGACTGTCTTTTCCATCGGGCTGTCACAGCGCGCCACCTCGTCGTGCACGTGCTAAAAGGCGATATACGCGTATATCCCGCAAATGGTGAAGTAGGAATGGTTGAGCAGAAGCAGCTCGCATGTAATTTCTTTCATGGGCCGCGTTTACAGAGCTTTACACACAGAGCTATTTGCCCTGTGTATGTGTGTGTGTGTGTGTGTGTGTGTGTGTGTGTGTGTGTGTGTGTGTGTGTGTGTGTGTGTGTGTGTGTGTGTGTGTGTGTGTGTGTGTGTGTACGCGAAGAAGTTGAAGTTGAAGAACATGGAAACAGAACATGGAGCCGATAAAGTGGAGAATAAAAGAAGGGCAGCCTGACGGCGCGTCACACAGCGAAAGAAACAGCTAAAGGATTGATACGCAGAAGCGTGTGCCTCTACGAAACAACCCGTTGCATCGCTGGCACGCTGTGTTCTAAACGCTATCAACTCGAGTCTGAACCCAGATCGAGCACTGTAATAAGACTGTAACACGTATTTTGACAACTTTGCGACGCTGAAAGAACGGAAACATGCATTATGTAGAAGGAAATACGGGCTCAGAGGATGACCTGCCTTTTTCATGCTGTCTGTTTAAGTCCTAGATTATGGGGTTTTGCGTGCCAAAACCACTTTCTGATTATGAGGCACGCCGTAGTGGAGGACTCCGGAAATTTCGACCACCTGGGGTTCTTTAATGCGCACCTAAATCTAAGTACACGGGTGTTTTCGCATTTCGCCCCCATCGAAATGCGGCCGCCATGGCCGGGATTCGATCCCGTGACCTCGTGCTCAGCAGCCTAACACCATAGCCACTGAGCAACCGCGGCGGGTAGTTTAAGTCCTTTAAGCGCTGTAAACACGTCAAAATAGTCGAACCAGCTAGCCCTGCTTTCTGACTTAACCCCTGTATACGCTCGCTCCCGTAAAACGCTATAACTGCCACCTTCCCCTCACGTGCATAAAGAAAGAGCGGTAGACAGAGAGAGTATGCTTTAAAATCTTGAAGACAAGTTCTTTTTTTTGGCGACGTCACCCGGATTTGGCCTAAGGGGTATCTGGGTATGTATCTGGCCTCTGTGTAAAAAAAAAAAAAAATAGTTGTCCTTTTGCGTCTCCACAACCTCGTAGCGAGTCGCAAAAGTGTCGAAAAGTAGGTCTCAACGAGACAAGGTGCGATAATTAGTGTCGGAATAGTCAAAATTAACTGTACGGGTGTAATTAAGGCCTATGTAGGGAAAATCTAAGCGTATTGCACTATAGACTGCTCAATATCCGGGATGGGAACATCACGGAAAAAAATAATAAAGGGATGTCAACTAAAGTCGGCACCAAAGAAGACAACCTCGACGTAGATGAGAGTAAAAGAAAAATGACAACAAAAAAGAAAAAAAGAGAAAGAGAAACGGAAGCGAGTGAAGAAAATCTCAACCTGAAGGAAGGAAATAGAGAGTCCGGAAAAAAGAAGTGAGGTCAGACAATGTAACTAAACAAGTAATGCAAATAATGCGAAAACATCACGCGATTATGCAACATTTCACTATCTTTAATGCTCCAATTTTTGTACATATATATGTGTAAGACATAAACCATGTACGTACGTCGACTTCTTTCACGTCGACTTTGGTTTACCTGCCTTTCTTTTTTTTTAATAACCTCAACGCTACCTTCACACATGTTAGCTTCAGCCTAAAATAAAAGAATATACAGGGTGTTTTTTTAGCTACAATAAATTTGTTAAAGATTGCCTAAGGCAGATAGCACAGTTCCAACCCTTGATTTAAATTATTCGATGAGGCGGTCATTGCATCTACGATAAATTAATATGTTCCATTGTATAATTAACGGGATTATGCGAATTTATTTCTTAATTGAATATTTTACGCCAAATATTTCAATCTACGAATTATAGCTGCTGAGTTCGGAAGGTGTCTCCAACTGGAACTAATTCTCTGGACAGCACCATTCCGAACTACTAATTTTCACAGTGTCCGACGAAATGCATTGGTGTTCTAGTTACTGTTTTGAAAAATCGTTGTTTTATGCATTGAAGGACAAGAGTATACTGGAACATAAATGCATTTCGACGGACACTTTGAAAATAATATCTCAGAACTTGTGGTGTCCAGAGAATTCGTTCCAAGTAGAGACGTCTTCCCAACTCAGCGGCTAGAATTCGTAGATTGAAATACGTGGCGTAAAATATTTATTTAATAGTAAATTAGCGTAATCACGTTTGTTATTCAATTGAACATTTTAATTTTTCGTAGAAGCAATGGCCGCCTCATCGAGCAATCTAAATCAAAGATTGGAATCGTGCTATCTGCCTTAGGTAATCTTTAAAACATTTGGTGAAGCTATAAAACACCCTGTGTAATAATGACAACACAACGTATCGTTTTTATGTGCAGGTATATGCTGTGCTGAAGCTATAACATGTTACGTGCATGCAACTTGCACCGACTCCACTACGGCTGCCATCATGACCCATAATGCAGTTTGGGGGCGCTAACTACGCAATTCAGTTTTCTACTGAAGGGAAAAATAAAAAACTACGCCTGGAGTCGAGTCGTAACTCCTGTCAAGCCCCTACCCTCACAACATATGTGACAGCCACTGGGATAGAGCTGCGAGAAACAAGCCCCCGTTTCGAGTGTCAAGACACCTTTTGCGTTGCGAATGCACACGACTGCACGCACCCTATACATAAGTGACAACTGCACCGTCCGAGCCAAAATCTCGCGATAAGTGCCCCTCAAACTCACCGCGTGTATGCTTCATACATGCCTATATGACTGTTTATAGCGTGTCCGCGAACACTTCAGCCTATAGCATAAACCTTACGCTTTGCGAACTGCTCTTGAAGTACAGGTCACCATCCCGGTGTTTATGAGAAACTTGGTACCACGCTACGTGACACCTTCGGCGATCGAAGTTTCTCTCCACCAGTACATGTGTGCACTGGTGCGTATATTTCACCGAGCTCGAATGCTACAGCATTTAACAGTCAATAAAAATTCGCAGAGTGTTGCCGAGGTCCCGACCACATGTACGTTGAACCGAAGAACGCGATTAAAATTTCAGAGCATCAGACACGCATGCGAACAAACGAAAAAGCCGAGGAATTCCCGCTTCTGAAGTCTACTTTGCTCGGCGGGTCAAGACGTGGTTGAGAAGCTGGAACTGGCTTTTCGTCCGCAGCTTCGAGCAATGAACCTGCATCGCGAGGCAACATCGACTTACTCAAGACAGTTACGAGAACAAAGCAAAAAGAGAAAGGAAAAAAGGCACTGGGCGCCGCAGATTGTGCGCAAACCAGCAAGTTAGATAACGCTGAGGAAAACCGAAGGAAAACAAAAAGAACGCGCCCATCCGAGAACGACGACCCTCGTCGTCTTTCACCTGCCCGGCCAGCAACGATTACATAAACGGGGGCAGCAGCAGTGCGCGTGCGTGTAAGCGGTGGCGGACCGCCGGCACTGACAATAACAACTCGCTCTGCTAAACTGAAAAACATAAAACGAAGAGCAGGAAAAAAAGCGCGCCCTCCTAAGCCCAGGGGTAGAAGGAAAGGAAGTTGTACTGAGGAGAAAGAAACCTCCCTTCGCCACTCCGAAACAAGAAGTTAGTACGTATAGGCTACGCTTGCTTCCTTTCACGCTTCCCCTATGGTGTACACCCCGTTCGCCATGCTGCCTTTCCGTATCACACACTCCCCCACCCCCACCCCCACAGTCGAAGCTTACAGAAACCAGAGCTCCATAAGGGACGTAATCAAAAGGTGGCAAGAGGGAAACAAAATAAAGAAGAAGCAAAGATGATCAGCGGGAGTGCTCTGCTCGGGCGGCCGCTATTGAACCGCGGGCAGAACGATAGAGGTCGATCTATTAAAAGCAGCCGGTCCAGATTAGGCGCCACAGTGCGCGCGGTTGCATAAAAACGCGCGCCTACTCCGCTTGACTGCGCCGCCGCGGCCTCTGACGGACTGTTGCCATCTGCTGAGGTTTCCGGCGAGAGAGGCGTTTGCTTTTGTAGCTCTTCACGCGCAAGTTTTCTGAAGCTCCTCCTCTGCTGGTCTCTCATGCAAGGACACACACACGCTCTCTCTCTCTCGGCATGTGCCTAACTTGGAGTTCGCTTATTTATAGCTCCAAGCGAGCTTATATAACTCGGTCACCGCCGCTGGGAGAAACGAGTCAGCGGCGGCCTATCGTTTCCTGACACGCGCGCTTATTTATTTATCATTCTTCTTTCTCTCCTTTTATTTTTTTTTATTTATCAGTGCGGCAGTTTTCCTGCATACTCATCTGCCCTCTTTTTTCTCACTTGAAGTAGACTTCGTTGATCTAGGTGTAGTTTGCCAGACCCAGTTCTTCTTTTATTGCTTTTTTTGCCTACACGCGAACAATGCCCGGCATATACCGGTTGTTCTGTTTTTTTAGAAGGTTCAAAAACTGTAAAAATTTCCTTTGCCAATAGCACAATTATAACCCTCGATCTATATTACTTGATGAGGCGGCCATTAGATGTACGAGAAATCAAAATGCTTCATTATATAGTTGGCATAATTAAAATAACTAGCTTTTATTTATTTTTTACGGCACATATTTCAATCTACAATTAGAGACGGTGAGTGCGCAAGGCGTATCCACTTGTAACGAATTCTCTGGACTGCAGCAGTTTCGAGATATTAATTCTCAATGTGTCCGACTAGAGCCATTGGTGTTCCAGTTACTATTATGCTGTCATGCATAAAACAGCATTTTCTTAAAAGAGGTAACTGGACCTGCAATGCCTTTCGTCGGATACTTTGAAAATTATTAACTCGAAACTGGTGCATGTCCAGATAATTCTAAACAAGTGGATAGATTTGCCTTGCGAAGTCACCGGTTATAATTCGTAGATTTACATATGTGCCGGAAAGTAACTAATGCAAGGTTAGTTAGAATTATTATGTTAATTATTCAATCAAGCGTTCTGATTCCTCGTAGAATTATTGGCTACTTCAGCGAATAACATAGATGAGCGGTTAGAATCATGCAATCTGCCAAAAGCAATTTGTTAAAAATTTCGGACCTTTAAATAAAAAGCAAAAAAAGAAAGCAACCGCCGGTATAGATGGTAGCTCGAAGTGAGGCGGGGGAAGGTTCTAGGCTGCGTAACGCCGGGATCAATTTGGCTTTCGCTAGGGCACCAATTAGGTGAATGGCGTTTCGCGCTTCAGCAGCTTCCGATGACTTGGCCAGCGATTAATCTAATTTGTTGCGCTTTTCACTTCGGCCGTGGCCTCACCTTCCCTCTCTGGCTCCCTGTCGTGCAGTTTTTGTTGTCGTTGTTCTTATTTCTTTGTGCTCGCATTCCACGCATACTTTTTTTTCTTTCCCCCTCTGTGCACACGCCCACCGCGCCTCTTCTTTGGAATGGAATCGTCGGGGCGGGTAGTAAAACTGGTGAACTGAAGGCCTTTACTGTTTTTATTTTTAGCAGGAAATGGTACATGTCTGTTCGCCCACATACGCTTAACCGTTGGGAGTCCGCGTATGCGCATTGCGCGTAGATAACAATTAACGTTTTCGTCACCACAATGTCGATGGTCGCCGCGCTCGCGCTCTTCGAACGACGTCCCTGAATTTGCGTGCGCGCCTCTCGAACGTCGCCCAACTTGCACCGGCGCAATCGCAAACGAAAAAAAAAAAGTTGAACCGGGGGCGCCAATTAATGATAAAACGAAATGCTACAGTCACGGAAAAGGCAGCTTGTCGCTCCACTTTTGGAACAGCATGAGATTCGGGATAAAGGCCTTCAAGACCACCTCTGCAGCCTGTACGGAGGCGGAAGTGATTTCTGCGTGATCTGCACAGCAAGGTCACATGGTTAGCGCCTGCGTGACTGCATCCCTCCACCGGCAGTTGAATTTCGGTTTTCTCTTCAGACGCCCTCTTAGAGCGAGCAGAAGCTCTATTCTCGACACGCATGGCGGCTGCACGGCCGCCTTTATCCGCCATGTTGACTCTCTCATTGGCTATCAAGACGTCACGCATTTTAAAATGCGTGCCGGGAAGCGGAAGTGTTGCAAAATGCAATTTTGCGCTTTCATCCAAATGACGAAACGTGACGTGAAGCTGCAAATTTTATCGAGTAATACATTTTTCTGGTCTTTGGCAGCTAAATTGCGACGTTAGCACTTGAAAAGGAAAGTGAGCGGTAGCGTTCAGAATCCACTGCAATGCATCTGCGACTTCGCGAATAGGTGGTGGCTGTACAAGATAGGGGCCACGTCTGCTTGCTGATTGGCTGAAGGAATATGCCGTGGGGAGCGCCACTGGAAGGGTCGTTTCGTAAACGTCGATTTTACTTTGCGTGATGTTGCGCTGGGCCGCCATTGTACATTTTCCGCCATAATTTATGGTGCGACGAGCCGCGCGAATTATGCTAATGAGCAGCCATATGCAATGGCGGCCGAGAGGAATGCGTATGGCCGCATTTGTCCCGTCGTTTGGTATGGTATGGTATGAAGAACTTTATATAGGTCCCGAGGGATCAGTCTGGGAGCGGCCCGCATCAGTCCCGTCGTTTGGTGTCATGAAAATCTTTTGTTCATAGCGCGTGCTCATAGTACTTGCATCGTTCTTGGGTGGTGTTGGCATTTGTGTTTGGTGCTATCGGTTTTCTTTTAAATAATATTCGTTGAACATAACAAGCTTTCTGCAACGTTATTGACTTTTCACTGACGCGTTTGTACTGTAATCAAGATTAATGCCTTTTCGCACAATCAGAAGTTATGACAACGGCGTCGCTTTAATTTTTAATAACGAATGCACGTAAGGCGGTGCCTTGAAGTTTCCTCAGGCGGTGCGAGTAACCAGCGAAGTGCACAAGAGATGGCAGCGCCGGCGCTTGCGTCGCGCAAACGGATATCTCTGGCGCGTCCAACGCTATCGGTGATAGTTCAGCACAATGCGTTGGCGGGCTAGTTGGTGCGAATCCATGAATACTTTGTTTAGCGCAAAACGACAGACACAAGAAAGACGACCCCCCCAGGACAAGGCGCTACTCTCAACTGACATCATTTTATGGCGTCACTCCTTTATAGACCGCTCAAACCAGAGGAAACATGCGCAGTGAGCACCATGCATGCACCATGCACCACCGCATGGTGCTCTTTTGGCATGTTCCTCTGGTTTGTGCGGTCTATAAAGGAGTGACGCCATAAAATGATGTCAGTTGAGAGTAGCGCCTTGTCCTGGGGGGGGTCGTCTTTCTTGTGTCTGTCCTTTTGCGCTAAACAAAGTATTCATGCTATCGGTGATATTCGGCCTTTCTCAGCCAGCCGAGTCGGGCTTAGTCACTTGCGTTTCACGAGATAGCGATAACGTAGCCTAGAACGTGCGCGTATCACCACTCGTCGGCCGCGTATGTTGTCTCAAGTAAGAAAACAAGCGCGTTGCGCCAACGTACGATGACTCATTCCGTTTCCTGGGTACACGCATCCTAGCTAACGAAGCAGACGACGGCTTGTACTGTACGCAGCAGACGAAGGAAGCGAGAAGCGTTTTCGACGGAGTAATAGTGGGCTTCGAGCTAGCTGCTTTAATTTTTACTCAGGAGGAAAGCTGTTTTGCTTTACGAAGAGCGTTAGGTTCGGTGACTTCATTTCAGTTGCTTAGGCAAAACGTAAAGTTCGCGTCACGTTACGAAAGCAAAACGAGGCCATCAGCGCCGATTTCTATGTGTCGCGCCTACATCACGCCTCGAAGAAAATGGCGGTGGCGGAATGTCCACAATAGTGCCTCAGAATAAAAAAAAAATAAAATAAAAAAAAACTGGCAGCCGTTCGGCTCACGGAATGCGTTTCCGGCATTGAAAATAGGCGGGCTGATACGTGCTTACTGACGGAATTCGCGGGAAGTGAACATTGCATTTGTTGTGTTGCAAAAAAAAAAAAAAGCAGGACATGTAGCATGGCATGAAGTCTTCTTTAGAGTACACATAGAGTAATCAAGAGAGAAAAAAAACCCTCAACGTGTGAGAGACACTCATCCTCTTGAGTCACCTGATATACCCTATGTAAAACACGTGCGAAACAGCGCGGGATCTTCGCGAAAAACTATGGCATCACATTGTCCCCGAGAGCAAACACTTTAGCCGTCCAACTCGTTTTACTATACTCGACTTCAACGTTGCAGCGAAGGTCCATCAGAACTGCTTCAAGTTGTTAGCCACACGTTTTAAATATAAATATATTCATCAGTGCTTTTTTTTCTGTCGACGCACCATCTTAGCTTGCAGCGTTTTATGTTTTCGTACATTTCTCTTTGCTTCCACGTAAACCAGTGCTAAAATGATTCGGCTATAGCCATGTGGTTAGCTCATCCGACTCTCAGATACACCTGGGCGTAGCTGCATGGATCGATACTTGGTGGTGCCCGGAAGAGAACGATTTCTTTGTGTCTCCCATGCTGGAGGCTCAATGTTTATGGCGTCATCCTGCTGAATGATTCCCGACCACAGAAGCTGCGTATCGGTGGGGCGGAAATAATAATTAAAAAAACGCTCGTGTACTTGAATTTAGGTTCACGTTAAAAAAAAAGGAAAAGAAGAGGGAAACTCGAGGGGCTCAAAATTAATCTTTACTCTACCCTTAAGGCCTAAAACCACTGTGCAGCTTCGGGACATTAAACCCCGCATATTTTTAACCATTTATTACCTTCGCGTCAGGATGAACGCGTTCGTCAATACGAACATCACCCGTCTTAAAAATTCTGAAATTTTACGTGCCAAAACCACGATTTGATTATGAGGCATGCTGTAGTGGTGGGGCTCCGGGTTAATATTGAGCACCTGGGGTTCTTTAACGTGCATTGAAATCTAAGTGCATGGGCGTATTTGCATCTCACTCCCACCGAAATGCGACCGCCGCGGCCGGGATTCGATCCCGCGACCTTGTGCTTATTTAGCAGCGCAACGCCATAGCCGCTAAGCCACCACGGCGGGTCCATCACCCCTCCGCTGTGCCGCTTACGCTTGGGTGTTGCATTCACCATTTCTTATGCGTGTTTAATTGGAATGGCCGAAGGCACCGAGTGCAATGCCTGCTGTGCCGACGAGACTATATAACACCTACTGTGCTACTGCCTATCTCTTGAAAATGACAGACATGACCTCTGCACAGCTCTAAATAAGTTAGATAGAAAACTGTTTACCTTGAACAACATACTGGGACCATGGCCTCGCATATCGCAGCTACAAAAGGTTACAAAAGCACTGCGGCGATTTTTGAAAGCTACTGTATTGAGTGACCATCTGTGATTTGACCTGAGAGACCGCCAGTGATACAGAGCAGAAAAATGTTACAACGGGGGGTCGGCGATATCCACAGTGAACTTTCTCTTCTCTTAACCTTTCCCGCCCCTTTTCACAGTGTAGGGCAAGCCAACCGGGCTCAGTCCTGGTGAACACCCCTAGCTGCCTTTCATTTATCGTTATTCTCTCTCTCTCGCTCTTGTTAAAGGGACCCTGAAACGATTTTGATGATTTTACACAAACGTAATGAGTCAGAGTAGGTCCTTCTGATCGTTAATTGACGCATCTGAGTGTTCCGCGTAAAGCGTGTAAGTTATCACAAGGCTTTAAAAATGTACATCGCTGTCGATCGAAGCACACTGCTCGGCAGAATTTTCAGCCGCCCCTACCCATATGACGTAAATAACCCAAGTGACGTCATGTGGGTGAGCTATCCGATTGGCTGCCCAGGGCACGTCATCTATAATTTTTCCACCTTTATGGTGAACAGATGATGCTCGTAATAGTTGGAATGTTAGTTAATTTGT